>NC_090258.1:22004058-22091558 GCF_037325665.1 Littorina saxatilis
CTGTCTCGCTCTCTGTGCCTCTCTCTGTGTATCTCTCTCTCTCTGTATCGCTGTCTCTATGTTAGTCTGTCTGTCTCTGTCTTTCTGCCTCTGTCTGTCTATCTGCATCTGTCTCTCTTTGTCTCTCTTTTACACACACATAGACATCCCTCCTTCCTTTTCACCTTGTCTGTCCCCCACCCCCGCCTCCACACCCCTTTCTCGCCCCCCCCCCCCCTCCATTCCCAAAACGAGTAGGATAGCTCATTCTCCTGAATGTCCACCAAGCCGATTTTTCTTTCCTTCTTCCTGTTTTTTTTGGGTTCTTTTTCTTTTTTTCGTCAAGCGAAGCCGCGCCGTTGGCGAGCAATTTACGCGGTTAGAGGTGACGCAATTAATACCCTGTGGTTATTGACTTTTGCAGTCGGATATCATTTTTTGGATGTCTCGCCCCCTCCCTCCACCACCCTTCCCCCTTCCCCCCAACCTCAACCACTGCCCTTCGTGCTTAATTCCGCGTTAGCCCCGAATCGTAAAAAATGATTTAGGCCCAGTCTCGGAGCTTTTTCTCAGCCCATCTGGAATTGTTGGGCCGTGAGTTATAGAAGCGAGTCCAATGAAATGGTTATTACGCAAACCAGGAGAAGGGTAGGCTACATGCGTGAGGAATTAGCTTTTCCTTTTAATCTTTGTGGAGGGGGACTGTTTGGAGCGAGTTCCGTCACTTTGGCAAACTGTCGTGTAAGTACTGAGGAAAAGTGATGGTGTGTGTTCAAGAGGGAAGAAGGAAATAACAATATCGCTGAGACTGCTGAGGAAATGTGCTTAAAATAGAACGGCGAATTTTGAAACTTATTTGAATACATGTTTATGCAAAATGAGCGCGTATATACGAACTTACATCAGCGCTAGCGTGGCGTACACATAGGCATACAGACGGAAAGGCAGACACTGAGATCCGCAGAATCAAGACAGTTGCAGGAGCTACGTACCTGACCAAAGTACAAAGATAACCTCTTGTTGCCTGTTATTTTGCTGCTGGCTGTGTTTTAAACAATAAAGAAAACGCCAGATACCCCAGTATGATTTTTGTTTGAATGAGACACAGACAAATGTTTTTTGTCATAAAAAAACAACAACTGAAGAAAAGAATCTTAAGATAAACAAAAACTGGTATCGTTCTAAACTTCAACAGTCCCAACACAGGTTGCTTTTTGAGAAATAATCTGTCATTCACTCGGTAAAAACAGGATTATTACCAGTAAAAGTCACCATTAACAATGCTAGAATAATATCTGCAATATTTTATTTTGAAATATAATAGTTTGCATTCTGTGTCTTATTTCATTATACCAAACGTTTTACAAAGTTACCCTGTTCATGTTTGGACTATTTCTGTGAAAGCGATTTTATCTCGAGACTTGCAGCTGCGTAAACTGACCGATGGCCGGAACAGAGCTGACCCTTGCTTCCCCAGGCCAGACGGACGTGCTGTCTTTGTGTCAACACTGTGACAGTGTGACAGTCTCGATGACCGCTAAAGCGCCTTACTGGCCCTCGTGCTATGACCGTAGTGCTCCGGACATCATGCAGTAGCCAAACAAAGGCTTGACTGACCACTGTGTTGTGCTTGATATCCGGATTTTTTTTTTTTTTTTTTTTTTTTTGGGGGGGGGGGGGGTTACTTTCTTCATTTTTTTTTTTTATAGTTACACGTATACGGACTGATACCGGAATGATTAGCTAAAGTCTGTGCTTTCTCTCTTCACAATCATACATATCCTAGCACATTTCCAGTCATTGATTTCGGATCACACGTATAGGGTGAGGCCCATCTCTCTCTGTCTATCCCATCTCTCTCTCTCTCTCTCTCTCTCTCTCTCTCTCTCTCTCTCTCTCTCTCTCTCTCTCTCTCTCTCTCTCTCTCTCTCTCTCTCTCTCTCTCTCTCAATTATAATAATATGCAGATCTAAATTAAGTTATGTTAAAAATTGACACTTTTTATCATTGAAAATTGTACTTAAAATGAGGTATGACAATTTATTTTTAAATGTGTATATATAGTTATAATGTGTTAAGTTTGATGTGATAGTTCTTTGATTATATTGTTTTCTGTTCTTGTTGACCCCATTATTAGGGCGAGGGCTGGATGTAAAAAAAGCAATATTCTTGCTTATCTATTACCCTCGATAATAAAGATGTCTTCTCTCTGTCTCTCTGTCTCTCTGTCTCTGTCTCTGTCTCTGTCTCTCTCTCTCTCTCACTCTCTCTCTCTCTCTCTCTCTCTCTCTCTCTCTCTCTCTCTCTCTCTCTCTCTCAGTTGGTAGCGCGCTGGCTTTGTAGCCAGTTGGTCGCTATCAGCGTGGGTTCTATCCCATCTCTCTCTCTCTCTCTCTCTCTCTCTCTCTCTCTCTCTCTCTCTCTCTCTCTCTCTCTCTCTCTCTCTCTCTCTCTCTCTCTCTCTCTCTCTCTCTCTCTCTCTCTCTCTCTCTCTCTCTCTCTCTCTCTCTCTCTCTCTCTCTCTCTCTCTCTCTCTCTCTCTCTCTCTCTCTCTCTCTCTCTCTCTCTCTCTCTCTCTCTCTCTCTCTCTCTCTCTCTCTCTCTCTCTCCTCTCTCTCTCTCTCTCTCTCTCTCTCTCTCTCTCTCTCTCTCTCTCTCTCTCTCTCTCTCTCTCTCTCTCTCTCTCTCTCTCTCTCTCTCTCTCTCTCTCTCTCTCTCTCTCTCTCTCTCTCTCTCTCTCTCTCTCTCTCTCTCTCTCTCTCTCTCTCTCTCTCTCTCTCTCTCTCTCTCTCTCTCTCTCTCTCTCTCTCTCTCTCTCTCTCTCTCTCTCTCTCTCTCTCTCTCTCTCTCTCTCTCTCTCTCTCTCTCTCTCTCTCTCTCTCTCTCTCTCTCTCTCTCTCTCTCTCTCTCTCTCTCTCTCTCTCTCTCTTTCTTTCTGTACCCCTGTTTCAGTATGCCTGTCTCTTGCCCTCTATCTCTCTCTTTCTCTCGTTATCTGGGCGGGGACGTAGCTCAGTTGGTAGCGCGCTGGCTTTGTAGCCAGTTGGTCGCTATCAGCGTGGGTTCGATCCCCACGTTCGGCGAGAGATTTATTTCTCGGAGTCAACTTTGTGCAGACTCTCTTCTGTGTCCGAACACCCCCGTGTGCACACATGCGCACGAAAAAGATCCCACGTTCACAGCAAAAGTCTCAGGGCTTGGAAAACACGAAGACACGCATGCATCATCTCTCGTCTCTTATTATCATGATCGTATTTCGATACTTTGACGAGACAAACCCAATGCTGGTGTGTCGAAGAAGACAGCCACAGCGGGCTTGTTCGAATCAAAGTATCACACCATATCTTCAGCGTATTACCAATACCTGTCCCAATATAGACCAGTTGGTCTAAGAGGACGTTAAACCAGGCTAATAGTCTCTCTCTCTCTCTCTCTCTCTCTCTCTCTCTCTCTCTCTCTCTCTCTCTCTCTCTCTCTCTCTCTCTCTCTCTCTCTCTCATCCCTCTTTCTCCCTGTATAGTCTTGAGTCGAGCGTTTTAAAATGCCTGAGCCTGAAGGCGGGTGTAACTTACACCTCTTGGTATCAGTCTGCCTTAGAGATGAGGACGACAGTCAGCCAGACGGCCAGAATAGCGCGCTGCATTTCCTGCATAGAACTAATACTGCTCACAGCCCGGCTCACGGCACTGTAAACATTCCCCGTTCCTTCACCTCTCTCACCACCATCCGCCCTACCCTTGGTCTCATGCCTATCTATCTGCCTCTCTCTTTCTCTATCTGTCGTTCTGTCTATCTATTCATCTACCTTCTCTTTCTCCTCTCTCAGTCTCATTTTGACGCCCCCCCCCCTCTCTCTCTCTCTTTATCTCTCATCCTTCTCTCTCTCATTCTATATCTCTGTCTATCTCTGTCTGTCTCTTTCTTGCGCTCTCTCTCTTTGTCTCTCTCTTTCACTCTCATCCCTCTCTCTGTCTCTCTCTCTCTCTGTCTCTCTGTCTCTGTCTCTGTCTCTCTCTCTCTCTCTCTCTCTCTCTCTCTCTCTCTCTCGCTATCTCTCTCTCTCACTCTATCTTTCTTCTTTCACACCCCACCCCCTACCTCTCCCTCCTCGTCTACCTCCTCCTCCTTCGCTTCCTTCTCCTCCTCCCTCCTCTTTCCTGTATCTGTACGACCCAGATCGAATGGATTTCAAAGCAACTCCCCGTCCAGCCCGGCTTAACCCATTGTGTGATGGTGGCCACGATAGCGCGTCTGGTTACCATTGCCAGCGTGAATACCATATAATAGTTCCCCGTCATAAATCTCGACTCGCTGCTGACAGGATTTTTTGGGGGGACTGATATTTTCCGAGCATACAGTATTGACACAGTGAAGCCATGTGTGACTGCATGAGTTCTGTTTTGGTCTTACCACTGTTCTTTATGCATTCAAGTTTTTCTTGATACACACACATAAACCCATCTGCGACGCTATCGCTTTATTTGGCCTCTGTCTTCGCCGTAAAGACCACTGGGTCGATGTACTTGTATGTATATATGTCTCGTTTTGTTAAAACATAAAACGTTCCAGTACCTTGCCATTCTGGCTTCTTGATTCTTCATGTTGGAACGTTAACAGTGTTGGGATTACATTAACCCATCTAACATATTTTTATCATACAGTTTTGACACAGGACAGATATGTATCTGTGAGAAATATTCCTAATGGTGTGACTTCATGAGTATCTGTTTTGCTGTTTTGGTCTGGCCAATGTCTCTTATGAAGTAATGGAAAAAAACATTCCTCGTTCACTTTCAGTTTATCTTGATCTCTTTCTCTTTAAATGATAGTAACATGTGCGACAAAGCTTCAAACGTAAACACTGTCAATTGAGTGTCATATAAGTGTTTTCACTTTATACCAGAGTGATCATTTCTATCGTTGCATTCCGTTTGTTTGTTGTAAAATGTGTGTCAGTGTGTTCCATTGTCACACAGAGTTCAACAACATGTTGGAATAAACTGAATATTTGGTAAAGAAAACATGAAATACACTACAGTATTTCAGAAATGCAAAAAAAAGAGGCTCTACATGCAGCAATACCAACGTATGCTTAACGGGGGTCCCTTATGAACTCAGCTATAGGCTCTTGTAACTATAAATGTTCGGTATTTTACAGGTAGCAATGTCAAAATATCCGAAATGAAGTCACACATAGAGGCAGACATTTATGTTGACCAAGTGTTGTAGGCCTACCTGGCGGTTATGACATGACCAATGTATTTTATATTTGGTTCGACAGACTTGCGTCACAGAGTGGGCGGTTTCGGACTTGTAAAAAATACACATACTGCGTGGTCAGTCATGTCACAAAATGAACAAATGTGAGCGCGTGTGTGTGTGTGACATGTTCTGCACTATGAAGGAAAACCTTCATTGTCACAATAATCCCGGCGCACTTTAACACAGAAGGGCTTTTATATCAACGCTGCAAAAAAATAAGAGCCCCGCAGATGTAATATGGACGCTTCAAATATAATAGAATACGAGACGCGTCGGTATCACATTTAAAAGCATCCTATATAGGACTTCGAAATGATCTGACGTAGTTTGCATCTGCACCGGGCTTGTGCGGAGACAATTCTCCTGAAATAGCTGCTATCGGTTCTATCAACACGAGTTTCCATTTTAGAACAAAGGGAGGCCAAGATTAACTCCGACTTCCTGTCATGCGCACTGGCTGTTCCGGTTGCCATGGGCAGCCATTGGAAAGGGAGATAGCTTACAAGAACGGGCTTTGTCGGCCTTTGAAGTCGTAATTATTTAAGAGGTGACAATCATGCAATGTCGATGACACCGATTATTTAAAAGCTAACAATGCATTGTTACTTTTAAGTTTAGTGTAAAGTAAACTGTGTAGCTAGGTTTCGCTTGCACATAATAAGGGCTTTGAAGTCGTCAATATTTTAGTGGTTACAATTATATAAGGTCGATGACAGCAGTTGTTTAAAAGCTACCAATTTTTAGTTTCAATTTAAGTTTAAACTGTGTATCTTTCTTTCTTTATTTGGTGTTTAACGTCGTTTTCAACCACGAAGGTTATATCGCGACGGGGAAAGGGGGGGGGGGGGGGGGGGGGAGATGGGATAGAGCCACTTGTTAATTGTTTCTTGTTCACAAATAAACTGTGTATCAAGTGTTCGCATACGTGAAGATCTTCAAAAGAAGAAGGGAGGATGTTTTCATTTACATTTACATTTTTGGGAAAGATTCATTGTATTAAGGCATTTGAGAGCTTCTGTTTACCTTAGTGCGTAAATGTGATTGAGCGCTTGTTTATTTGCTGTTTGCTTTTGTTTGTTTTTCTCCTTATCTGTTTATCTTCTAATCATTTCATTTTCATCCCTATCTACTCTGCACTATTTCAATGTTATCTCTGCTTTCCATTTTAACTAGTCTTAATTTTGTTTTACTTTCTTTAGTATACCTTTTTTTCTCGAATTCCTGTATTTCTTGTAGTAACTGTATATTTTCTGTTTTTGTTCGTTTGCTGCCCATAGTGTTTGACTCACTAAACAATTCAAATAGATTTGGCAGAAAAGATAATGCTGGTGACACTATTTCTGTACGATGAAGGAATGTCTTTGTCTCGCCGATTAACTTTCTGTGTTATTTTATCAAAAACAATAAACAGACTAACAAAAGATGTCTGTTTTGTAATGCCGGACAGACTAAATTTGTTTGTTCTAAATGAGCAGGATGACCCAGTCCAAAACGGAAGTCGATGCGAGCAATAACACCAAGTTTTCAAGAATTTCGCCCAAGAATATTATGAGGCAAATCAGAACCACGGCAACCAAGGCAAATAGAATGTGCTTTATTTTATGCTGTCTTGAAACTTGGTCGGCTACAACACCAAGTTGTAAATTATACTCACCCAAGTGTGTCACAAAACAAAAAACATGCACTAAAAGGAAATAAGTATATGCTTGGCCATTACAGTGATATTTTGAAAGCGGATATCCGGGTATGTCACAAGTGAATGAAGAACTACATCTAGTTGAATCCACTTCTGGGTATGTATGAGTACAAGAACGCTTATCTTTTATTGAGAGATTCCAGTCATGTAATTGTATCTCTCAATTCGAAGAAAATTGTGGAAACAATAGCTCTGAAGTGTAAAATAATCCCAGCTTGTAACCGTTTGCACATCCTTTACAAAAAAAAGGAACGAGAGAGAGAGAGAGAGAGAGAGAGAGAGAGAGAGAGAGAGAGAGAGAGAGAGAGAGAGAGAGAGAGAGAGAGAGAGAGAAAGAGAGAAGAGAGAGAGAGAGAGAGAGAGAGAGAGAGAGAGAGAGAGGGAGTGTGTGTGCGTGTACAATCATATTGCCAACCCATTTGTTCAAGTATTTCAGATACAACATCTAGACACATACGGATATACATAATATCCCAAGTTATGCAGACCACAACACAGACCCACAAAATATCACAACGACGACACAAAGAAAAATGCAATCGAGCCACACATATCGAATGCTTCCAGCTTTCAACCGGCACGCAAGAAACAAGGCATTTAAATAGTCATCCCTTTTCTGGGGAAGCGTCTTCAGGAAATGTCGATAGCGGATGCTAATAGAAAACTGATGTCCACGTTCAGTTGGGAGCGTGGCACTGCATAGCCGCAGAGGACCAGACGGCAAGGCATTTTCGAGCGGGCCTCAAAAATAGGGGAAGGGGTCTTCAGAAACAAAACAAGTCGCGTAAGGCGAAACTACTACATTTAGTCAAGCTGTCGAACTCACGGAATGAAACTGAACGCACTGTATGTTTTCACCAAGACAGTACAGCTTCGTCAATCCCCGCGTGAAGGAAATCGCTCACCTTCCACGTGCAAAACGTAGTGATATTGACACGCCAGATTAGCGCGGTAGCGTATTGTGCTAAGCAGGAAAGCGCGCTTTTCTGTATTCTTGTTAACTTTCTGAGCTTGTTTTGAATACAACCTATATTATCTATATGTTTTTTGAATCAGGAAATGATAAAGAATAAGATGAAATCATTTTTGGATCGATTTCTTAAATTTTAATCGTAAGACTAATTAATCTATTTTCGTTAATTGTGATCACATTTTAAGAGTAAACATGACATATGTATATATTTTTAGATTCAAAATGTGATGAAGAATACGATGCAATCAATTTTAAATCTGTTTGCGAAAAATCGATTTTAATGACAACTTTAATGAGCAAACTCATTAATTAAATTTTAAGTCTCCAAGCTGAAATGCAATACCAAAGTCCGGGCTTCGTCGAAGATTACTTGACCAAAATTTCAACCAATTTGGTTGAAAAATGAGAGCGTGACAGTGCCGCCTCAACTTTCACGAAAAGCCGGATATGACGTCATCAAAGACATTTATAAAAAAAAGAGAAAAAAACGTCCGGGGATATCATACTCAGGAACTCTCATATCAAATTTCATAAAGATCGGTCCAGTAGTTTAGTCTGAATCGCTCTACACACACACACACACACACACACACACACACACAGACACACACACATACACCACGACCCTCGTCTCGATTCCCCCCTCTACGTTAAAACATTTAGTCAAAACTTGACTAAATGTAAAAAGGAGTCGATAGAAACCAAACTACACGTGACACCGGTAACTGAACTTTGGCGTCTGGTACAGTCGTACCTGTGATAAAAGGATACCCTTGGGAAAGGCCACGAGTGTCCATATATTGTAGGTGGCCTGTCATGACAGATATACTTTGGTAGAGATAGTAGAACAAAGGATAACAGAATATGTATGTTTTAAGGGAGGTGTCCTCTCATTGGAGATTTTACGCACCGCATGTACCGCTGTAGCTCATGGATCAACACATTTTTGCATGAACCACCATCTGATATCTATATGAAGCTCTACTTTGTGGAGCAAATGCTTTTCACAAATATGAGCCGAAGAACCCATACAATTAATCCAAAACTATAAATAGAAACCACACACAAAACCCCTATATAAGAGAATACCGATGCAGTTGAACTGTTCACAACTGAAATTCCCATGAGGAAAGTTAAAACACGCAATTACAGAGGAATCAATGTTGTAGTATTTGCACTGACAAAATATCCAATTGCTTTGAATCGCTATACAATCTGATACCTTGTACATGAGATATGATGTAAGCTTATATGACCAACTTCATTTTAAGTGCGAGCGTGACATTGCATAGCTGCAGACATACGGGAAGACGTTCCGATGGGAAAGGGGTACTTAGCACTGAGGGAGAGAATCAAAGTAAAAGTATCACCGGTAACAAATAGAGCGAGAGATTTAGAGAAAGAGAGAGAGAGAGAGAGAGAGAGAGAGAGAGAGAGAGAGAGAGAGAGAGAGAGAGAGAGAGAGACAGAGACAGAGACAGAGTGTGTGTGAGGAGGTATTACACACCGGTACGACCGAACTAAGGTATCAATAAATTACTGTTGTGCAGCGGGTTGAAAGAATACCTATACCTCGGAGATATACCTTCACTCGGTCTCAACGACGTCACGTGACATGTTATATGGTGGAAGAGAATGCTGTCGCTTATTTTCCACCCTCAGTTCGGTAAGACTGAAACGATGCTCAGTCACGGAAAGAACTATCCAAACTTGCAAGCACAGCCGCGGTTGTCCTGTACAAGGGCGGATCAATTCACTTTGGAGGGGGGGGGGGGTTACAAAATGACTGCGAAGATACAAGTTGACGGCGCCGAAGGCGCCTAAGCCTCTAGGGGGGTCCGGGGGCATGCCCCCCCGGAAAATTGTTTTATCCAAAGAAGCAAAATAGAGCTATCTGGTGCATCCTGAGCCAATAAATTACCTCTTTTTGGTGGGGGGTGGGGGGGGGGGTTACGTAACCCGTGTAACCCCCCCCCCCCCCCCAGATCCGCCCTTGCTGTAAGTTCCCGATCCATGTTAAACCCTCATCCTCAAAAGGAAAATAAGCGACAGCATTCTCTTCCACCATATAACATGTCACGTGACGTCGTTGAAACCCGGGCGAGTGAAGGTATATCTCCGAGGTATAGGGTATTCTTTCAACCCGCTGCACAACAGTAATTTAACGTTACCTTAGTTCGGTCGTACCGGTGTGCAATGAGTGGAGGGAGGGAGGGAGGGAGGGAGGGAGGGAGAGAGAGAGAGAGAGAGAGAGAGAGAGAGAGAGAGAGAGAGAGAGAGAGAGAGAGAGACTTAGTCGTGTGTGTTGGAACGAACTACGTACAATGTGAGTACAAAAGGGTAGTGTGGGGTAGGTATATATAGGTATGGGAATAGCAAATCAGGTGTTTGGGTCGAGGAAGTTGGGGAGTGGGTTTCGTGGAAATACACACGCTAAAAGACAATGCAAGAAAACGTCAATTGTTAAATCGGGTGCCGAGAATGAAACACACATCGTATCATACCATTATGTACATATATCGAACCAACCAACCAACGGTCTCGAATAGCAGCTAGGATCTGCTGAAGGGACATTAAAACCCCAAAACCAACCATGTACATATATCTTCGCTATTGTCAGGGGCGCATTCCAAGAACACAGGCATGGAATGCGGAACTAAGGGGGCATTCAATACCGACTACAAACTGACGTCATGATTCGACCTCGCCATCAGCATCCGGGGGTGAGTAGAAGTAAAGATAATTATTCTACTGCCACGCTAATAAGTCACTGCTTTCTTTTAACATTAATCGTTTTGAACAGGGCAGAGCCATTGAAAACAGCTCACACACGCCCACAATGACAGATGTATAGAGTTCCAGACAGACAGACATATCGAGAGACAAATAGACAGACAAATAGGCATTACAACGAACACGTAATGTACACACACAAGCGCACACACACACACACACACACACACACACACACACGCACACACACACGCGCACGCACGCATACACGCACACACACACACACACACACACACACACACACACACACACACACATCCAGGACACAAATACATTCTCAGTGTGCAAAAATACGTCACCAAAGTTTTGCCCTTTTGTGACTTTTTAGCGTGCATGGCTTGGTCTTCTGTAAGGTATCTTGTTCACCTAGACATAAAAACCCATGTTGAGCCGTTGAGCCATCGTGAAACTCAACCCCACCCCTATTCCTCCTCGACCTCCTTTCCTTTTCACTCCTCTCTCCTCCCACCCCCCTCTCGTCGCCAAGCGTGAAAAATGACTTTTTAAAAGTAGGAACAAAACGCGAAACCAAAACCGACCTCGGACGTCATAAAAACAAGTCGCGTAAGGCGAAATTACTACATTTAGTCAAGCTGTGGAACTCACACAATGAAACTGAACGCAATGCATTTTTTCACAATGACCGTAGTCCGCCGCTTGTGCATAACGGAGTGAAACTGACGAGCCTGTTCAGCGCGGTAGTGTTTTCGCTGTGCTGCATAGCACGCTTTCCTGTACCTCTCTTCGTTTTAACTTTCTGAGCGTGTTTTTAATCCAAACATATCATATCTATATGTTTTTGGAATCAGGAACCGACAAGGAATAAGACGGAATTGTTTTTAAATCGATTTCGGAAATTTAATTTTGATCATAATTTTATATTTTTAATTTTCAGAGCTTGTTTTTAATCCAAGTATAACATATTTATATGTTTTTGGAATCAGGATATGATGAAGAATAAGATGAACGTAAATTTGGATCGTTTTATATAAAAAAAAAATATCTGTTACAATTTTCAGATTTTTAATGACCAAAGGCATTGATTAATTTTTAAGCCACCTAGCTCAAATGCAATACCGAAGTCCGGCCTTCGTCGAAGATTGCTTTACAAAAATTTCAATCAATTTGATTGAAAAATGAGGGTGTGGCAGTGCCGCCTCAACTTTTACAAAAAGCCGGATATGACGTCATCAAAAGTATTTATCGAAAAAAAGAAAAAAACGTCCGGGGATATCATTCCCAGGAACTCTCATGTAAAATTTCATAAAGATCGGTTCAGTAGTTTGGTCTGAATCGCTATACACACACACACACGCACAGACAGACACACACACATACACACACATACACACACACACACATACACCACGACCCTCGTCTCGATTCCCCCTCTATGTTAAAACATTTAGTCAAAACTGGACTAAATGTAACAAGTCGCGTAAAGCGAAATTACAACATTAGTCAAGCTGTCGAACTAACAGAATGAAACTGAACTCACTGCATTTTTACAGCAAGAGCGTATACTCGTAGCATCGTCAGTCCACCGCTCGATGCAAAGGCAGTGAAATTGACAAGAAGAGCGGGGTAGTAGTTGCGCTGAGAAGGATAGCACGCTTTTCTTTATCTCTATTCTTTTTAACTTTCTGAGCGTGTTTTTAATCCAAACATATCACATCTATATGTTTTTGGAATCAGGAACCCACAAGGAATAAGATGAAATTGTTTTTAAATCGATTTCCGAAATTTTATTTTAATACTAATGTTTATATTTTTAATTTTCAGGGCTTGTTTTTAATCCGAATATAACATATTTATGTTTTTGGAATCAGAAAATGATGAAGAATAAGATAAACGTAAATTTGGATCGTTTTAAAAACAATTTTTTTTTTTTTTACAATTTTCAGATTTTTAATGACCAAAGTCATTAATTAATTTTTAAGCCACCAAGCTGAAATGCAATACCGAAGTCCGGCCTTTGTCGAAGATTGCTGGGCCAAAATTTCAATCAATTTGATTGAAAAATGAGGGTGTGACAGTGCCGCCTCAACTTTTACAAAAAGCCGGATATGACGTCATCAAAGGTATTTATCGAAAAAAAGAAAAAAACATCCGGGGATATCATTCCCAGAAACTCTCATGTCAAATTTCATAAAGATCGGTCCAGTAGTTTGGTCTGAATCGCTCTACACACACACACGCACAGACAGACAGACACACACACACACATACACCACGACCCTCGTCTCGATTCCCCCTCTACGTTAAAACATTTAGTCAAAACTTGACTAAATGTAAAAAAGAAAAGGAGGGAGAGAACAGAGAGAGAGAGAGAGAGAGAGAGAGAGAGAGAGAGAGAGAGAGAGAGAGAGAGAGAGAGAGAGAGAGAGAGAGAGAGGGGGGGGGGTCCTGTGACCCTCAGAGAGACACACGGAACCAACCAGAGAAAGACAGAAGATGATGCACAGAGCATACTTCTGTCACACACGCAACCTAAGTCCCTGTGTATATAACTTTACATCGACAGCTGTAATACAGGGGTGTTCAGTGTCGCCAAACAAGTGGTTATGTCAAACTTGGGAACACGAACCGCCTGACAAAAACACCCTTTCCTCAGAAGACGCAGAAGATCAAGCCCAATAGCAGTTGAGATAGCACCCAGCACAAAAACAGGGTAGCGTTTGCTTCGAGGTACCCGCTATCGCGTCTACTGTTTCGCCTCGAAGCTTTGAAGGTGGAGATATATACGTCAAATGTGATCTATTCCAATCCTCTCGGGACTCTAGAATGTGAAGCGGCCTTAATCCGAACAATCCGGGGACCTTTATAATTATGCTGCTGATCGTATGATAAATGGGCATTGCGCCTTTTTGTTATTTTTAGACGTTGTGTCTTAAGGCCATGTCAGACGCACAACACAAAACAGTGTTTTCTTTCAAAACAAACACAAAACAGCGTGTTTCCTGTGTGACATCCCCCAAAACGCGTTTCAAAAAACACTGTTTCGGGTTTTCGCATCGTGTTTTGGGTTTTAGAGCATGCTCTAAAATCTGAAAACGCGTTTTGGTAGTCAGCCAATGAACGCAGACGATCAACTCACGTGACGCGGTTTCCGAAACCACGGAGATAGAAAAAAAATGGCCGACTCAGATGTGGTACCGATTCAGGGTAGTATCGGACCCATGAATCCTAACGTGAGTCTATGGAGCCTGTCACGATTGAAGATTTAAGGACTGGGTGGCCGAGTGGTAACGCACTTGCGCTCGGAAGCGAGAGGTTGCGTGTTCGACCCTGGGTCAGGCCGCAATTTTCTCCCCCCTTTCCTAACCTAGGTGGTGGGTTCAAGTGCTAGTCTTTCGGATGAGACGAAAAACCGAGGTCCCTTCGTGTACACTACATTGGGGTGTGCACGTTAAAGATCCCACGATTGACAAAAGGGTCTTTCCTGGCAAAATTTCATTTTCATTTTCATTTTCATTACTTTATTGTCCCATCGCTGGGAAATTCGGGTCGCTTCCTCCCAGTGGAAAGCTAGCAGCAACGGAGTCGCGCTACCCAGGTGTCTGCGTGTTTAGGTGTATTCAGCCACCTGCACTTATGGCAGAATGACCAAGGTCTTTTACGTCCCATTGTGATGACACGGGGGTGGGACATGGCTTCCGTCTCTGGGTCTGCACATAAAGTTGACCCGTGTCCGTCCCGGCCCGAATTCGATCCTGCGACCTTCCGATCACAAGTCCAGTGCTCTACCAACTGAGCTACCGGGCCCCGGTAAATTGTATAGGCATAGATAAAAATGTCCACCAAATACCCGTTTGACTTGGAATAATAGGCCGTGAAAGGTGAATGTTCGCCTAATAGGCTTGAAGTTTGCTGGTCGATGTGAATGCGTTATATATTGTGTTTAAAATATGTCCGTTTGTCTGTCTGTCTGTATGTAAAAAATTCCATTTCAAACGGCAGATATTAATATGTAAAGCGCGGAGAGCACAGTTGTGGTTCTCGCTATATAAGCTCCCCATAATAATAATGATAATAATAATAATAATAATAATAATAATAATAATAATAATAATAATAATAATAATAATAATAATAATAATAATAATAAGAGTGGCAATAATATCAGTGGGCGCTGCCAGCCGACCGGCACGGTTGGCTTAGTGGTAAGGCGTCCGCCCCTTGATCGGGAGGTCGTGGGTTCGAACCCCGGCCGGGTCATACCTAAGACTTTAAAATTGGCAATCTAGTGGCTGCTCCGCCTGGCGTCTGGCATTATGGGGTTAGTGTTAGGACTGGTTGGTCCGGTGTCAGAATAATGTGACTGGGTGAGACATGAAGCCTG
Source organism: Littorina saxatilis (assembly GCF_037325665.1). Taxonomy (NCBI): domain Eukaryota; kingdom Metazoa; phylum Mollusca; class Gastropoda; order Littorinimorpha; family Littorinidae; genus Littorina; species Littorina saxatilis. The sequence continues at coordinate 22,019,104 of NC_090258.1, forward strand.
TGCTGCGACTTCTGTCTTGTGTGTGGCGCACGTTATATGTCAAAGCAGTACCGCCCTGATATGGCCCTTCGTGGTCGGCTGGGCGTTAAGCAAACAAACAAACAAGTCGCGTAAGGCGAAAATACAACATTTAGTCAAGTAGCTGTCGAACTCACAGAATGAAACTGAACGCAATGCCATTTTTCAGCAAGACCGTATACTCGTAGCATCGTCAGTCCACCGCTCATGGCAAAGGCAGTGAAATTGACAAGAAGAGCAGGGCCGGACTAGGCGAAGAGGAGGGGGGGGGGGTTGCCAGCAGTGGCCCAGGGGGATGTCCCCCCTGGCGGCAGGGGCGGATAAGCTCATTTTATGGGTGTTTTTTTTCAAAAGTATATTGTGAAGATATGGATGTGAAGGCGCGAAGCGCCGAGCCGGACGGCGCGAAGCGCCTAGCTTGCTAGGGGGGTCCGGGGGCATGCCCCCCCGGAAAATTTTGAAAAAAAGGATGCAAAATGGTGCAATCTGGTGCATTCTGAGGATGATCATTACCAGTTTCAGGCAGCAGATTATGTCACTGATTAATACCCCAAAAATTGAAACTCAATGTAAAATAAAGAAATGCATACCTCATTCAATATTTTTATTTTTTGGCTGGGGGGGGGGGGGTCCCGGAAACCCTAGAACCACCCCCCCCCTCGTTGTGGGGGTCAGGGGGCGAAGCCCCCTGAAGCTGATGGGTAGGTATATTATGAGATAGGAAAATGGTCGCTCCTTGCATGAAACAGCATAACATAAGCAATAATAAAAAAAATTAAATAAGTAAGGTACATGTTTAGGCTAGGGGGGGGGGGGGGGGGTTGCGCAACCCCCATAACCCCCCCGGTAGTCCGGCCCTGGAGCGGGGTAGTAGTTGCGCTAAGAAGGATAGCACGCTTTTCTGTACCTCTCTTTGTTTTAACTTTCTGAGCGTGTTTTTAATCCAAACATATCATATCTATATGTTTTTGGAATCAGGAACCGACAAGGAATAAGATGAAAGTGTTTTTAAATTGATTTGGACAATTTAATTTTGATAATAATTTTTATATATTTAATTTTCAGAGCTTGTTTTTAATCCAAATATAACATATTTATATGTTTTTGGAATCAGAAAATTATGGAGAATAAGATGAACGTAAATTTGGATCGTTTTATAAATTTTTATTTTTTTTTACAATTTTCAGATTTTTAATGACCAAAGTCATTAATTAATTTTTAAGCCACCACGCTGAAATGCAATACCGAAGTCCGGGCTTTGTCGAAGATTACTTGACCAAAATTTCAACCAATTTGGTTGAAAAATGAGGGCGTGACAGTGCCGCCTCAACTTTCACGAAAAGCCGGATATGACGTCATCAAAGACATTTATCAAAAAAATGAAAAAAACGTTCGGGGATTTCATACCCAGGAACTCTCATGTCAAATTTCATAAAGATCGGTCCAGTAGTTTGGTCTGAATCGCTCTACACACACACACGCACAGACAGACAGACACACATACACCACGACCCTCGTTTCGATTCCCCCTCTATGTTAAAACATTTAGTCAAAACTTGACTAAATGTAACAAAAAGCTGCCAGCCGTGTTGTTTACAAACCCAAAAACAGCGCGGTAGCTGGACGGGTATCAGTGGGCACTGCCAGAACACAGGGAGGTAGCTGGACGGGTCAAGCTGACACTGACCGATAGTTCTGTGAAAACACGCACCGCGCTTCATCTGTGTGTTTCGCGTGTGACATCCCCTCTTTAAAAAACATGTGTTTCCCCGACGTTTTGAGATGGTGTTTTTGTCGAAAACATGGTTTTGTGTTGTGCGTCTGTCTTCCCCTTTACTTCTCTGTTTCGCGATAACCTATGTGCAGTGCTAACTTTGACAGTGAAACAAAGTTCGCACAGGGTAATATAGTTTTCTTTCTTTATTTGGTGTTTAACTACGTTTTCAACCACGAAGGTTATATCGCGACGGAGAAAGGGGGGAGATGGGATAGAGCCACTTGTCAATTGTTTCTTGTTCACAAAAGCACAAATCAAAAATTTGCTCCAGGGGCTTGCAACGTAGTACAATGTATTACCTTACTGGGAGAATGCAAGTTTCCAGTACAAAGGACATAACATTTCTTACATACTGCTTGACTAAAATCTTTACAAAAAATTGACTATATTCTATACAAGAAACACTTAACAAGGGTAAAAAGAGAAACAGAATCCGTTAGTCGCCTCTTACGACATGCTGGGGAGCATCGGGTAAACTCTTCCCCCTAACCCGCGGGGGGTAGGTAATATAGTAAGTCAATGCACGACTGAACGACTTTTTCGGTACTAATAGTAGCACGGTTCATGTAGTAAACGCACCACTCTTTTATATACACACCCATTTATATACTGTGCAAGGTTAGGTGACTTTTGTTATATATATTGTGGTTGCAATACAGATTTGTTTTCATCCACAATGCAGCAAATCGTTTGTTTGTTTGTTTGTTTGTTTGTTTGTTTGTTTGTTTGTGTGTTTGTTTGTTGTCTCCAGAACTCAGATGGCATACGACACCGCGTCAGCATCGAGCGTGTTCTCTTTTTACATAAAAGGGTGTACGTATATAATTATACAGATACGCTAGTTATATTACTAGTGTTTGTAATACACTCACTGGTTGCAATGTAGACTGACATTTGTGGCAATACGTTATAATGGACGTTTAGACTTTTTATTCTCTTAAAAGTACACTCCTAACCGTGAGCACAGTTCTCCTCACCATCTAAACTGCCCAGACTTTTGCATGGGATAAGACGATCCCTCCACTTGGTCGCATACCATTAACCAACACCCAGAATGCTTGCTGTGATGATAATTAGTTGTATGTAGTCACATAACTTCTAAATTTAGTTATAACACAATTGGTTTAAACATATAAACTTATTCTAACAAAAGTTACAATCATGACATGTATACAAAACACACAGGTAACAGCAACAAGCTAGAAGCTTATAGTGGTGCTCCAGCATGGACAGTATACAACGTAAGGCAGTAACGGCTGAACAATTCGTCTAAATAACACAATTCCCACTATTAAAAGAGCTTACCCAAGCTGTGAATTTTGGTATGTGACCAAGTGGAGGGATTGTTTTATCCCATGTAAAACCCTGGCCAAATCTTCGCGATTGTAAGCAGAACTGTTTTTATTGGAAGAACTGTGTCTTTGACAGTACAAGCAGTGTGTACTTGTGTTCGCTTTCAACAAAAGCGCTCTGCTTCCAGTCGACTCACGTAATGTGATCAGTCATTGCATGGTTAGACGACTTTTATAGTGCTACTGATACACTGCACACGTTTTATTCGCCATACACGATAGCGAAATGTGCCTCTATCCTACCGTATGGTGCAGTAAAGTCGCGCCGTGTGTTATCAGTTATATTGCAGGCTTGGGTGATTTTTATAGTACCGGTAGAAATGGCGTTTGTGAATGGGACTGCCACTGTGCTGTTGCTATTGAATATTAATTACCTGGCGAGTCGTTATTGTGTGAGTCTACACTGATGCATGAAATCCCGTGTAATAATAAGCAAAGGGATAAAGCAAACTATCTTACTATGAGCTGTCACTGGTGCGGAAAATGTAAAGACTCGACGAGTACTTGTCGGGATGAATAACCGCCCGCCAGGAAGCCACAATAATATACGCTCGTTATCTCGTAAAAAAAAAAAGTGTATGTTGATTTATTTGCGTTTGCGGCGTTGAAACTATCGTGATGATCTCAAATAAACACATACCTAATGTTTTCTTGTGTTTATAAGTATTATGGGCTCATCATTACACATCCCCATTACCATTGTTAAGGTATCGACACGCTTTATATTTACATGTGTGGATTCACATAAGTTCAACAAGGTTTTCTGATATGCATGTGTATTAATGTAGATATACATGTGTCTTCCTTTTCATATCGTCAGCTTAATATTGAAGAGTCAACGCTTGACCGAACAAGGCTCTTTTTCTTTCTCTTTTGATAATCTTCTTCTTATTGATATGATTATTTGTATATTCGTCCACTGCAAAGCAATGAAAGCAATGCACTAGTGACACGTTTTTATGTTATTTTTGTGTGATTAAACGTTACAATATTCACTTTTCAATTGTTGTACGTGTACTTTGATTCTAAATTGTACACACATATTGATTGCTCTTGGTTGCTCCGGAGGCGAAGCAGTTTATGATGTATTATGATCCGCGCCGGGTTAATTATAGGGCCAATGCACGATGAGCGACCGTTGACTGATATAAATGAATACAGAATACAGAATACAGTATTTATTGAGCCAAGTGACATTAACAAACATTTAAAGCACAAGGAATTTCGCGTAGTGTTGGTAAAATCACGCACACACACACACCCACACACACACTGACACACACACACACACGCCCACACATACACTGACATACACACCAACACACACGCGCCCACACTACAGCAGTCACGATCACACCATCACACGCAGGGCAGACATGAGGTAAAACAAATGACACTCTCACTCACTCAATGCCTTTCACGCCTGGTGGCGTGTAGGGCAGCGACAAAACAAATGACAATCATCTATTAAAAGAAAATGTGCAAAGAGTGGTCTAAGACGCTGGTGGAAGGGTCTACACAGAATACAATTTTATAATCTAATGCATAGCTAGAACTAGCCCATCCCCTCCACCCACCCACTCATGAATAACTAAAATAATGCAGCTAAAGAAAATGTTGAACATTTGGAAATCAGGAATCACACATCAAAGTCCCACTCAACCCCCCCACCCCTCCCCACCACCACCACCACCACTACCTAACACTGAGTCACAGGATGTGGTGAGCTCACCGCCAGCAGGATCACCGACTGCGAAGCTGCCCAACTGAGGGATGGGATGCGTTAAGGGAGGAAACAGCTTGGGGGAAGAAAGAGGTCTGGAGACGTCGAGTGCGTGCCCCCAGGGATCGGAATCGACGACCTGAGGGCAGGCGCTCGAAGAGGGGATGGCCAGGGTGGGACTCGTCAGCCACAATTTTCTGGGCTCTGGACAGCATGCGCTTGGCATAGAGGGATGCTAGGGAGGGCAGCTCACAGCCGACGATCCTGCTAGCAGTGCGCACCACACGCTCCAGCTTGTTCTTGAGCAGCTGGGAGGTGTTGCCGTACCACACTGTGATGGAGAATGTCAAGATGCTCTCCACCACGGCCCTGTAGAACTGGACCAGGATGACCTGGCTGAGGCGGAACTTCTTGAGCTGGCGCAAGAAGAAGAGGCGTTGCCGCGCTCGCTTGACGATGGCGTCAACGTTATCATCCCAGCACAGGTCGTTGGAGATGGTGGTGCCCAAGAACTTGAAAAAGTCCACCATCTCGATGGGATCGCCGTTGATGATCAGTGGAGCCACAGGGCCTTTTTTCCTGCGAAAGTCCACCACCATCTCCTTGGTCTTGGTGGCGTTCAGCAGGAGATTGTTGTCGCACCACGACACCAGACAGTCGACCTCCTGGCGGTACACGGTCTCATCACCGCCGGTGATGAGACCTTCGGCTGTGGTGTCGTCAGCGAACTTCACCAGCTGAACTGAGTCATGAGAGGCGACGCAGTCGTTGGTGAAGAGGCAGTAGAGCAGCGGTGAGAGGACGCACCCCTGGGGTGCTCCGGTGCTCCTGGCGATTGACCGCGACACTAATGACCCAGTTTGACAGCCATCAGCTGACTATGACTGCTTATGTCGGACAGAATGACAAGCAGGTGACCACAAAGCTGTATGGATCTCCTGACGGGTGTGGGGAAGTTATAGTGTCACCAGATCATGCCGGAGAGTGAGATTGTCCGCAAACAGTAATGCACAGCGGAACCAGCCTTGTAAGACCGCCCGATGTAGGACTTCCCTCTTTTTAAGACCTTGAGGTTTTAGATGTTCTGTTTATAACCTCTGTATAAGACCTGGTTTTCTCCGATTTTTGGAGGTCTTAAAACGGGGCTTCCACTGTTTGTTTGTGTGTTTGTTTGCTTAACGCCCAGCCGACCACGAAGGGCCATATCAGGGCGGTGCTGCTTTGACATATAACGTGCGCCACACACAAGACAGAAGTCGCAGCACAGGCTTCATGTCTCACCCAGTCACATTATTCTGACACCGGACCAACCAGTCCTAGCACTAACCCCATAATGCCAGACGCCAGGCGGAGCAGCCACTAGATTGCCCATTTTAAAGTCTTAGGTATGACCCGGCCGGGGTTCGAACCCACGACCTCCCGATCACGGGGCGGACGCCTTACCACTAGGCCAACCGTGCCGGTGGCTTCCACTGTAAGAGGGAACAGAAGAAGCAAGTACGAGAGGACCTTAAGACGCTATTTACATCAAGTTGACGTTCAACTCCTTCGAAACACATATTTATTTTGTTTTAAGCGAAACAGTTTGCCATAGCCTGCGGAAATAACAATTTCTTCAGCGATTTGAGATGTGTGTGATAGGTGTTTAACGGATTACTTTCTTTGTCAATCTGAAATTTACTTTGGGCGCTCAACAGATTACCGGCTAATGACAAAAAGATATCACTTGACCTAATAGTCGAAACCGCGTTAGCAGCGCTACTCCCCAAAAGGCGCCCCTTTAAAAACAAAGACTCAAGAGAGTGAAAGTGTTACCAGCTTATTATTATTTTGGAAAACGACAGACACAAGTTCAACACTGCAGAATGCGTTTAAATATTAGTAACCTTAATTCAGACTTGTGTAAACGCCATCTAAAAGATAACGCGGTTTGTGGTGATCCAAATGAAACAGCCGAACATTATTTATTGAACTGCACTTTGTATGCAGATGCTCGTCTGACAACAATCAATTCGTTGCCTGTTCACTTCAGACGCTTGGAAATATTATTAAAAGGTAGTGAGCAATATTCTGTTCGTAATAACATATTGATATTTGAGTCTGTCCAATCGTTTATTGTTAAATCTGGTCGACTGATTTGATGGATGTGTTCACGCATTGATAGTGTATAATTATGTGTGTGGGCAGGCGTATGTGTACCTCCACACTGCCTCTCTCTGTGTTATCGTATTTGATTACATAAGCAGCGTATAAGTAATGATTATTATCGTTTGTCTCGTATTTTATATGTTAACGAATTACTGCCTTCCATACAAAAAATGTTACATTTACTTGAATTTACATGTTGCATGTCTTAGACTTGATGCTCTCTTCCTATGCGCTTTCGTCCTAGTCTCTCCTTGTGGTTGTTAGTACTTTATTCCCCCTCCCCCTCCCTTTTCTTTTTTTATCTTCTGTAGATTATTTTGTTCCTATCTAGCTCCCCATCCCCATTCTTTCAATTTGTTCTTCTGGTTTATTGTTGTTATGTCCACCATTACGAAAATGTGTGTAATTTAGTATTGTTCTGGTCACGTGATATAAGCATTTGCTTGAGTGCGTGTCCTAGCTGTGTGTTTCGAACTGTTCATGCGAAGAAATTCTGAATAACATTTTGTTTAAACCAAAGTGTTACTATGCGTGGCAAGAACTTCCCGCAACAGTTTCCCTCGAGGTGGGTTTTACAGTGGAACTGTTTGACGTTTCCGTAATTTCTCTGTATAACCAACATCATATATAGTTCTGTATAACCAACATCATATATAGTTCTGTATAACCAACATCATATATAGTTCTGTATAACCAACATCATATATAGTTCTGTGTGCACTTCAGGACGACCTTTTTGGTGTTCTCTGGGCGTACAATGTATACAGGGTATTTCATTCACTATCCAAATCGTTACGCGTCGTGAGTCGGGCATCCTTTCTGTTTATGCAGGGATGCGCGCGTTGTTTTATCTTGAACTTGGCGCACTTATCTCCCTTACATTATTGAACATCAGGTTATATTGCCAACACATATGTCACCTATTACGCCATCTTGGTTTTCAGATAAAGTAGACGCCATTGAAGCTAATCCGCGCATGCTTCCAACCATCAGCGCGCTCTTCAATGTATTCATTCGGCATCAAATGTAATATTTATTACCTCACTCGACTATGGCTAATTGGCACACCATTACCAACATCAAACATCTATCTCCCCTTGATCTACACATTAACCAATCGACCGGGTTCGATCCATTGTTCCGGGGAAGAAGTCTGCCCCAGATTGTTGGTGTCCTTTTAAGACAAAGGTTTGACAACATTTGTGCTGCAAGATCTTTGCTAGTTTACATAAAGTGGACATCATTTTCATCGTTGGGAATTATAAGTACCGGAAAGAGAAGATCTTAAGGTGATTAGCACAAAGGACGACGGTTGTAACATTTGGTCAGTTTGACCCAGTACAACGCGTTATTATGAAGATGTATGGAACACCTGGTCGTTAGTGCACTTTATACCACCAAAAAAAAAATGTGGATGAATCATACACAGTGTGTGGGTGTCATGCATGCATGCATGCCTGCGCTCAGACATTGCATTGTAAATATGATGACCGGGCGGGGATGTAGCTCAGTCGGTAGCGCGCTGGATTTGTATCCAGTTGGCCGCTGTCAGCGTGAGTTCGTCCCCACGTTCGGCGAGAGATTTATTTCTCAGAGTCAACTTTGTGTGCAGACTCTCCTCGGTGTCCGAACACCCCCGTGTGTACACGCAAGCACAAGACCAAGTGCGCACGAAAAAGATCCTGTAATCCATGTCAGAGTTCGGTGGGTTATAGAAACACGAAAATACCCAGCATGCTTCCTCCGAAAACGGCGTATGGCTGCCTAAATGGCGGGGTAAAAAACGGTCATACACGTAAAATTCCACTCGTGCAAAAAACACGAGTGTACGTGGGAGTTTCAGCCCACGAACGCAGAAGAAGAAGAAGATATGATGACCCGTGAGTATCATTGCAAAGCTACGTGGGCGGACTCAGGTGCATATTTTTGTTTTAATGTTCTGCTTAACATCAAAATCATCAGTAGCAACACATATATCTTCCTCATCTACAACATCCATCCCCATCCGACCCCACCCCACCTCTAGTAGTTGCTGCAACATCCATCCCCAACCGACCCCACCCCACCTCTAGTAGTTGTTGCAACATCTGCATAGCCTGCATGCACCTGCCCTGATTTGTGTATTACTTGATATCGTATCAAACTTCGTAAGTCTAACGTTAGAAGCTTTTCATTGTGTACAGAATCAGGAGCATCTGAAGCGACGTTTTCGGCTTTTAAAGGGACACATTTGTTTTATTCACATTATTATTACGCAGACATGCTATGACTTCGATACACGTCACAGTAAAAGGGTTTGTTATTTTACGGTTGTTAATCGGTTGAAATGAAATTAAGACAAAAACCATCAACAAAATAAACACACTGCACACACGAACTGATTTATGTCCAGAGTGGGAATGTTTTGATGAATAATTGTCTAGAAGGCCATTTGTAAAGATACAAACAAAGCAAATAGTTCATGAAAAAGAATCCAACTCTGCCCACGAACCAGTCATGCATGGTGTTGATTGTTGTGTGGGCCGTACAAGGGAAGGGAGGGTGTTATTATTATTATTATGATCATTTTTATGCGCCTAATCTAGATATAGCCCTAGGCGCTTACATATTAATTTCTGCCGTTTGAAATGGAATTTTTTACAGACAGACAGACAAACAGGCATTTTTTACACACAATATATAACGCATTCACATCGGCCAGTAAAGCTCAGTAGCCTATTAGGCGAGCATTCACCTTTAACGGCCTTTATTCCAAGTCAAACGGGTATTTGGTGGACATTTTTATCTATGCCTATACAATTTTGCCAGGAAAGACCCTTTTGTCAATCGTGGGATCTTTAACGTGCACACCCCAATGTAGTGTACACGAAGGGACCTCGGTTTTTCGTCTCATCCGAAAGACTAGCACTTGAACCCACCACCTAGGTTAGGAAAGGGGGGAGAAAATTGCGGCCTGACCCAGGGTCGAACACGCAACCTCTCGCTTCCGAGCGCAAGTGCGTTACCACTCGGCCACCCAGTCCACCATTATACCATGTAAACGCCTGAGAAAATCTGAGTTAGTGCATGAGCAGAGCAGTTTTTGTATGGGAAGGATTGTGCTTTTGAATACGTCCACATACTTATTCTGATGTTGTTGGGTGGGGTTTTTTTTTTTTTGGGGGGGGGGATGGTTAGACATGTAGTCATTGTTTAAATGAGCTGGATGCCAATTATATTGAACGGTTTATTTTAATATGCTTATATTTGTTTGTCCTCATATTTTTCAACACACAGACCAAATACGTGCGTTGAGCAGTGCCTATAATTCAGTCATAAGAGTACACATCGCAGGCACGATATCAATAGTATTAATTATGATTGTTCGAGTATACTCTATGTATACTTAATCAGCTATTAGCGAAGTACTGTTATTGATCGCGCGACTAATTTATATACTACTAGCGGAAGACATCCAATAATATTATCATTAACCTTTCGTATCCTTTAGATACAAAGCAAACTGATCTATTCCAGTCAAATCAATGCGGTCGAACCCATGAGAATTGTACTTTGAATCTAGAATTACTAACTGCATGTTGTACTCCTTTTAGCTTTATTAGCATGGCTATTAAACCCGAGATGATTGATTCAAGGGTAGTTCAATACTGTTACACGTACATTTGTCTTGGTAAACATATTGATGTGATGTACATAGTCTATCTATATACATATACGACTTGTGTCTGTGTGTGTATGTGTGTGTGTGTGTGTGTGTGTGTGTGTGTGTGTGTGTGTGTGTGTGTGTGTGTGTGTGTGTGTGTTCGCGATGCACGGCCAAAGTTCTCGATGGATCTGCTTCGAATTTGGTGGGCATATTCAGGTAGACCCCGGACACAACCTGGTCGATGATAATTTTCAACACGTGCTCTCAGCGCGCAGCGCTGAACCGATTTTGGTTTTTCTGTTCATCTTCCCAGATCCATTCCCAGTAACTCTTCCTTATATTCTCCAGTGTTTTGCGTTTATCTCCCTTCCTTCGTGTGGCGTCAATCCATATTCCCGTTACTATTTTTAGAAGGTCACTGTCCACAACGCTTTCATCCCGGCGAAGCCGGGTATTCGGCTCTACTTCTTCCCGGCGAAGCCGGTACCCGGCGAAGCGGGTAATCATCTAGTACTTTACATGAATATAAGAATTGTGGACAGAAAAAGGCGGTAATAAACAGGAAGGCACGTGTATAAGCTTTGCTTGTTGTGCTCCATTTGTTAAATTGATTGTATGTATGCGGCATTGTTATCTGTAATTTTCTGAATACACTGTTTAAACCAAAGTATATAGGAAGGCAATTGTACAATGTGAAGAGTAACCTCTTGAAATGAGTAGGCTATGTCTGCGGTTTAGTGTCGGTATAATGGTATAAGGGACACTGGGAACAAATCTTCTCCTTACGTTCCAAATAAGAGAAGCAAAAAAATTAAAAATGGTTAGTTTATGTGGAACAGGAATTCTAACATTGACAAAACGAAACTGGACCTCGATCAATCTCATCTATACAGTGAACGAAAAAGTTACACAACAGCTAGACAAATGACAAAATGCAATTAGTGTGCTCCTCTTCAGTCGATTAAACAATTATACGCCTTTAGAAAATCATCTGCACATATTTATTTGACGCAGCAATAAGTTGCCAACCATACCCAACAATAACACGCGCTTCTTCCAATCTGATTAATAAATTGAAGTGCGAACTGTACAGATATTGCGTGAGGGGAGTGTTAATGATCATAATGAATGCACCCTTTGATGATAGCTTGCATGATTTACGGTTTGGATACATTACGAAATTAATTACGAAATCTGTCTAATTGCATGCTTGCGTTTGATTATGACATTGGTTTGTCAAAAGGTACAATCCTTCTTGTGTCGGACTGAGACCATGTCCACCAATTAACACAGATTGCTCAATGTATATTGTAACTCTTAAGAAGAACAAATAAAAACCCTACTATAACAACACACCAACCCCACGGTTACACTTCCTTTAACTATACAAAGAAAGTGTACACACACACACACACACACACACACACACACACACACACACACACACACACACACACACACACACACACACACACACACACACACACACACACACACACACACACACACTCAACAGCCCGTATGCTTTTTGTACTGCAGAGTGAACATTTTGTTGTTGTTTAACTAATTTCGCAGATTGAAATAAATGTGAATGTCAAAATTAGTTTATAAAAAATCCCACTCTCTACAGAAAGCAGCCCGGCTGTTGGGATACATGCCCGAGTTAAATGAAGGTGCCATCCCATGTTAAATGTTAAGCCTGTGGTCAGATACTATTATGCTGTGGTGCAAACAATCATACATAAACAATTGCTTGCACAAGAAGGCCTGTGCCTGTAACTGAATGCTGTATTATTGGCATCTGGTGGTTGTTTTTTTTACTACTTCACGCTTAATTTTGCAATGTGCATCTTTCAGTGTGTCACATGTAGGGTGACTCAATCAGTAGGGTTGTAAGCGTATTGTTGTAGCATAGACAAGGGAACGATAGTAAAGGACATGGGGAAATGTTTAATGCGACTATGGTGAAAGAGAAACATACTGAGAGAAGACAAAAATACCCAACAACAAACAGACAGAGAAAGAGACAGACAGACAGACAGACAGACAGACAGACAGACAGACAGACAGACAGACAGACAGACAGACAGACAGATAGACAGACATACAGACAGAAATACGAATAGACGGACAGACGAACGGACAGACGGACATGTAAATTACACAATGCAAGCACGCTGACACGCGTTAGAGTCATAACATCAGACGATGCTTCGGTGTGTGCGAGGTATATATATATGTTCGTGTCGGAAGGACATGGGGATACTGATTATCAAACAGAACGTATTAGCATAATTGAACAGTGGAAATGTTGCTTATTGCCATTACTTTTTTGTCAGACATGCATATGACTTATGGAGACAATGCAAATAAAGTATAGGTAGCAGAGGAAATATATAGGTATCTCTCTAATAAACATTACACCCATTCAAGGTGCAGGTGTTTCGACGAAAAGAAGATTTCAGAAAATAAACAAGTAGGTAAATGAAGATACCAATACTCAGATAAACAATCACATGCATGCATAGCCAGGATATATGAATAGACACACAGATACAGAAATTGATCAATAAAAAAGTAAAGACAATTAAGAAGAAAACATAATATACATAAACATTATTAATAAGCCTAAATTACATTTGGAAAGTTAGGTGTTTATACGATACAGATGACATTTATTTATGTATTTATTATTTGTTTATTTATTTGTGTTTTATTTATACGTGCTTTATTTATTTCAATATGTATTTATGCATTTATGTATTTGTTTATTTATTTATGTATTTATTTGTTTATTTATGTATTTATTTATGTATGTATTTATTTATGTATGTATTTATTCATGATCATTTGCTTTTGGACATTTAGATACACGTGCTAACAAAGTGACGTCCCACAAACAGAAAACAACAACTTTGTCTACATGAAGCAGCTAGAACATGTTTCACCGAACAACAACTACTTGTACATCAGTCTGACGAAGCGTATCCTGAAACGTATAGATCAATGATTCAAGGTTTGAGAGATTTTGGAACAAGAGAGAGAGAGAGAGAGAGAGAGAGAGAGAGAGAGAGAGAGAGAGAGAGAGAGAGAGAGAGAGAGAGAGAGAGAGAGAGAGAGAGAGAGAGAGAGAGAGAGAGAGAGAGAGAGAGAGAAAGAGAGAGAGAGAGAGAGAGAGAGATAGAGAGAGAGCAAGACAGAGACAGAGAGGGGAGAAAGAAAGAGAGGCCGAGACAGAGAATGAAAATAGGTGTGTACATGCGTGTATACATGTGCACATGTATGTGTGTGCATACGTGGTTGGGGGGATGGGGCGGGGGGGGGGGGGGGGGGGGGCGACGCGCACGCTCGCGCTCGTTTCTTTGAATGCATCTGTGTGCATGCGCTTACTTGTCCGTCTGCCTTTCTGTTTGTCTGTATGTCTTCTACTTGTGTGTTTGTCTGTATGTCTTCTACTTGTGTGTTTGTCTGTATGTCTTCTACTTGTGTGTTTGTCTGTATGTCTTCTACTTGTGTGTTTGTCTGTATGTCTTCTACTTGTGTGTTTGTCTGTATGTCTTCTGCTTGTGTGTTTGTCTGTATGTCTTCTACTTGTGTGTTTGTCAGCTCGCTTTCTGTCCATCACAACCATCAAGTCTTACCTGCAGTGGTCATGGTCATCCCATGAGGTCCTCCGTCTTTCCTCCCGGCCTTTTTCTCCTTCATCCAGGGGAAATCCGGTATGTCTTTGCACAAACCCCCCATACCCATCCCTTCGCTTCCGGGGGGCCTGACCCCCAGAGTGTCCCCCTGCATAGGGGGGTAGTGGTAAAGGGGTGCACAAGTCGCAGGGCTGGGGGAGGGGCTGGATACGAGGATTGAGGACGGGTGGGGCAGAGAGTGGTGAGGGTGGGGGTGAGGGTGGGGGTAGTTGGTGTCTCCTCCAGCGAGACTTCCGAGTTGAGGGTGGTTGTGGTGGGGGAGGGTGTTTGGTAAGCAGTATCCTCCTGTTTCTCCTCCTGATAACAGTTCTCCTTCTACCCCTACCCCTCCTCCTCCTCCTCCTCCGACCGATTCTCTACCTCCTGGATCACAGAACATGTACATCCCGCGGTTGTCTTGCAGTTTCTCCATGATGTGTGTGGTGAGTTTATTGTTAGGCCTGAGCAGTTCCCTCTCTGGTTAGATCATGTCATTAGTTTAAACAAGTTTAGAGATGTGAATGCTCAAAGCTGCATTATGCGCCAAGCTTTCCTACAAGCAGCACATACTCTTCCCCCAAAAACAATATAACACAGATGTCTGATGCTGCATCTAAAAAGAAGCCAATCGGAATAAGGACACCAACGTTGAGGAGAAATGACAGCCGCTGTCTCAACAACCTCTAATGTAAAACCTGAATTTTCCTTGCTCTAGTTATGCACTTTGAGCTTAAAGCTTCTGGAGAGACAGAAAATGCATCACTCTGTACTAGACCAACTTTACACCACTTGAAAACGAAGGTCACACGTGGGCTGAACTAGTCAATCTCGCTCAGACCCTGTTGGCCTCTGGAGAGTCTGAAGAGTCGGGAAATGCCCGAGCTCACCTCGGCCAAGTCCGGAAGAAGTCGTGATGGACAGATGAGAGTCTCGTAGGTCGAACCAGTCACTCGGTTTCACCTCGGTAATGTCCAGAAGAAGAACACAATCTAGTGAAGCTGTGATTGATCGGACGAGCCGAGTCACGGTCGGAGTTGCCCGACAGCGTCCGAGCTCACTTCGACAAAGTCCGGAAAGAGTCAGGTGAAGTAATGAATCCACAACGCAGTCACGGTCGGATTTTTCCGACAACGTCCGAGCTCACTTCGGCACAACCCGGAAAGAATCGTGGCGAAGTGATGAATCGTCAACGATGTCACGGTCGGATTTGTCCAACAGCGTCCGAGCCTCACCTCGGAAGAGTCCGGGGGTGTTGGGAATGATGGATGGGGGCGCTGGGCAGACGGTCACTTCTCATCCATTGCTCGTTTATCTTGTTCCCGCCCTCGCCGCTTTGTGACCCGACTTCTCGGATCGTGTCATCTAAGGTCGGGCCTGAGATGGGGATAGACGGCTTGTTCTCTGGCGGCCTCAGATCATGCGATGCTGCTTCATTGACAAGAAGAGTTTTTCAATTATCATGCACTTTGCGCATCCCCTTCAATGTTCTTCCTTCCTGATGTCTTGCGAAGATGCTTCGTTGATTTTGAGAGCTTTTCAATGATCATGCATCTTGCGCGGCGTACCCTATTAAAGTTGTTTCCAAGATCATGCGCAGATGCTTCGTTGATGTTAAGAGGTTTTTTTAGATATCATTCATTTAGACCTTTCTTCAATGTGGTTGCTGAGATCATGTGAAGACATGCAGATTGAGGATATTGGGGATGTACCACAACCATACACTGTGCAATTTCGTTGGCAAGATCTGGGTTACCAAAATCTGTTTCGATGCAGTAGTTATAGTGTCAATACAAGCACGGTGTCATATTTTCCTTTTCTCCAGTACTTGATTTCAGTTTCAACATAATTATATAAGCACAGGGTTACAGAAATGTTTTTGAGTGTATGGTTCCAAACTCTAGTACATCTACATTTTTTTTTCTATATAAAAGCATGAATTGCACAACTAGGTAATATTTTCCACGTTAAATACACTACCTATTAGTCATTTCCTTGTCCTTTTTTCCTATGACTTTACACACTATGATTTCACAATTCTGGTGTTTACGCAATTGCAAGTAAAAGCGACGTCAGTGAATTTGTCTTGTCGGCAACACTTCCAATGTAGTAGTATTATGCTGCAATTCCCGCTGTGTGCCTGTAAAAAACAGAAATGATTGAATGAAATACGCATACGTCAGAGCAAATGATAGACATGGAAGACTATAAATCATGATACTTGTGAATACTACAGAAATGTAATATGTATTCTGTATTATATTGTAAAAAGGCAAAACTGTATTTTATGTGTACAAACAATAGAACTGCGAATAATAATAATAATAATAATAACAACGGGTATTTATATAGCGCCTTATCCGAAGTTCAAAGCGCGTATGCCGTGTGAGATGGAATGTACTGTGTATTACCTATTGAATTGAAAATACATCATGTGCACAGTATTTTTCATGGAGATAATGCTGCACAAAGGTGAATACTATAGCATAATAATAACATACAAATGATACCTGCTGAAAACTAACCAGTATAGATATACCAGTGCAAAAAAAATCCCTAATTAAGAAAAGACATTCAACTTCACCCTAAAGCATGACAGTAAAGCGTCCTCATTATATTGATACCTATTATTGTCAAATTATGTATATGGTTTTAATCTGTACTTTCATTTTCAGGCCGTACACACATTATTTACACATACTTTAAAGTTCTATGAATATTTTAAATTAGAATAAAAAAATCACGAGGTAGCTGTAAAAAGCGCATTAAAATTGATACAAGTCAACACAGGGTATGCTAGAACAAAGTACAATATACAAACAGTATTGAATTAAGATACATCTAATTCGCTGTGTTTTGTGGCAGTTTATGTGTATTTGTTTCATTTGAATAGTTGCGCTTAATTAAAGCAATGCAAACATTAATAAATAGGCCCTAACAATTAGATACATGTCAATACCTATAGCAAGTCAGGTGTTTTGTGTTTACCTATCAAAATTCAAATAAAAAACACCATTTTGCAGTTATGCCAATTAAGGTGCACTGGACAACATTAATTAATTCTAGAAAATAATTCAGACGTTTAAAGGAAATTCTTCTGGCCTTCAGGTGCAGAGATACAACTTGAGCTTTGTTATTGCATGCCGCATGCATACATTGATTTGTTTGCTTGTTTGTGCATAAACATCTAAACAACGAAGTGACTGTGGTAAGATGAACAAAGTGCATAGTTTGTGCATAGTTTGTGTACATTCTTGGACCTAAGCCATAATCCACACTTAAAAATAATGATTGCAACATTCGTGGTCTGTAATGAGGAAAATTATGTTTCTAAATATTGGAACGTCAGTCGTGCAGGTTAATTTAACAAACACTGTCACACAAATAATTTCCAACGCAAAATGTTGTCGTTATGACAGCTCATACATGGAGTTTAGAAGCAATAGAGTGAAACACAAATGAGTAATCCGCCGTTGCAGTACGGCTGAACTGTGAAGAAAAACAGGAAGTATTATGTACATTTAAAAGAGTATTCGAAATGATCTCCTCTTTTCTGATACAGTTTGTAAGTACAGTCAGTATAAACATGGGTAGAATAGTATGATTGAAGTATCAAATCCAGGTCAGTTGTGTCAAATGCACACGAATTAATGTGGCCATACAATATTACACACATAAACAGACATTGTCGAACAGAATACGCACACAAGAAAGAAATAAGACGCAACACATCACACATTCTTGTTAATGTCAACGAATCAACAAGACATGTCGAAACAACTACACACACTACTAATATGAGTGCCGCACCACACATCACACAATCTGTCCTGTCCTTACCTGTTTGAAAGTAAACAACCAGCATACAATCCTTGGTCAGAGTCGAAGAGAACTGTCACGTCAATGCTTTCGCTCCGAGAAAAGCTATCAGTTTCACTGGCCTTCTGGTCAAGTCACATTCCGCTTTGACGAGTATTCACTTGTGTCCGGTCCTCAGATAGCCACGGTCAGTTTTCATTGAGCCCAAAGAAACACGCTAGCGAGAGCGAAAAGCAAGCTCCCCCACTCAGTTCGCTCAGCGCGCGCGCCGACACAGATACGATGCGACTTTTCCACCGTCGAGCTTCGCCAAGTCAGTTTCAGCCGTCACTCGGCGGCTTGTCAATTTCACCCACATTTTTTTTCTCCGCTCTCCTGTCTCGTGCCAATGCCGTGATGGTGTTTTGACAGGTCAGCTGACCCGTCTAAGCCAATCAATGCTCGTCAAGCGGCGCCCTTCAGTTCCCCGGGGAGAAAGGGGCGGAGCCGATCGCTGGCGGATCATGTTACGATCAGAAGGAAGGTGGGAAAGGGGGTGGCGCAGTTGTCACGCCACATACAGAGTCTGTACCGCTGGGAGAGTGGGAGGGGGTAGTAAAGGAAGGGGGTAGGTATTGATTGAAAGGTGGAGGAGGGAGAGAGGAAAGGCGGGGAGGGGGGGAGCCGTGTCTGTCGCAGGTAGAATCAGAAAAAAGCTTTTTTTGTGTGTATCTGAGAATGGGAATTGAAGCAGAAAAAATGAAGTATCAGAAGCCGTGTGTTTCATGTGACATGTTTGCGCTGTTCGTTTCGTAATCTCTTGTGTGTAGGCTTTCTGCAGTTCTGCCAAGTTGTTTTCTGTGTTCCATATATGACGCCTTTGTTTCTGTTTCAAACGAAATCATGAAACTGAACTCTGATTTTGGGCCAAACCAACAGTCAGCTTGAACAAGCGCGAGATACGGGGAGATTGACAAAAATTAATATGTTCTTGTTGCAAAATTCGTGCATTCATTTTAAAACAATGTTGTTGCTGGCTTTTCTCGTTGTAAATGATGCTGCTGCTGCTGCTGCTGCTGTTGAGCATTGTTTCTGCGGTATTGATGAGATGTGTGTGTGTGTGTGTGTGTGTGTGTGTGTGTGTGTGTGTGTGTGTGTGAGAGTGAGAGAGTGAATGTGTGTGCGTGCGTGCGTGCGTGCGCGCGCGTGTGTACGTGCATACGTGTGTGTGTGTGCGTACGTGTGTGTGTGTGTGTGTGTGTGTGTGTGTGTGTGTGTGTGTGTGTGTGTGTGCGTGCGTGCGTGCGTGCGTATGTACGTGCGTGCTTGTGTGCATGCGTGCGTGTGTGTGTTTTTTTTATCTAAGAAAATAATGTAAGTTTAATATAGAAAAAAGGTCAGTTTGTCTGCAGAGATTTATCAACATTTATTCATCCATTAATTCATCTGTTCATATATTTATTAATGTACTAATTCGTGTGTTTCTTGTTTTGGACTAAGGGGCCGGCTGGAACCATAGTGTTGATGTTAGCAATCAAAATGTTCTTACAATTGTAAGAATGCGGTGACCAAACATGCTTGCACAACGAATACATATTATGCTTACACCACACAACGGAATCATTCCGCAGTTATTGTACGATGATAAATACAGGCTTCATTATTCTGGTTTCTTAAGTTCTAAAACCAGAGTTAATTAGTTTAACATAGTTGTATGTGTTGACAATGTTTCTTTGCTGACAATGATTTCGGTTGACAAGATTTCTCATATACGTTTAAATACATTGCTAATTTCCAAAACGCTTGTTCATTTAAACCACGACCGCGGACGACCATACTCAGGCTGGTGGACAGACGTTTGTTGATATACATCGAGGAAATATGGTACAGATTGAAATTCAGTGACTAATAGTTATAATCTGATTTTAATGTCTAATCAATGCACATTTGAGACCGAAAAAGTGCAATGTTAATGGGGTATATAATTACCTTAGTGCTGATTTGATGTATTTATTAATTTCGTTTTATATCTAAATTAATTTGGTTATCTATGTATTTATTGTGTCTGTTGATTGGTTGATTCATTAATTAATTAATGTATTTATTTGTCTATTCATTCACTGACCTATTCATTCATCTATTTAATCATGTATCCTATTTAAGTATCTATTCATTTGTTTATTTATTTCTTAGTTCACTTAATCATTCTTGAATTATTTAATTATCATGTTATTTTATTTTTTATTTTTTATCCATCTTCATTATGATCTAATACATTATTTAAAATTGCAGCAACGCAATATTTCCCTTCATTTTTGTGTGCACACTGTTTTAATTTTCTAGCAGTAAATGACCTAGTCCTTCCTGTTCCTTTCAAGTGTGTGTAATATCAGTTCTCATCTTTCGCCCTTCAGTCACCGCTGCAGCGATTTAGTCTCGGCTGACACCCAGCGTGTGTTTGACCGAGACTTCATTAGGAAGTCAAGTCCCATAATTACACACAAATAGTTCGCCCATTTTTCATTCGCTGTCACTTGGCTGAGGCTATAGCCGAGATGTGCCACCGGCGTGGAAGATTGTGGTCTCGGTAAAAACGTCAGTGCTTGCGTCCGTGCCTCAAGAGGGTCCCCCACCCCTTTTTGGTTTGTTTTTGTATTTTGCTTTTCTGTTTGTTATAATAGTATTCTGAAATGAGTATTTGAATTTAGTCCGCCAAAGCGCTTATCACTGTTATGTCTTCACGAGGATTGCTTAAAATAAGGAAAATGCTTGAGTGAGAAATCCTAAATGCCATAATTATGTTGTGTATATCACGATAAAAATTGAATAAAGTCTTGTTTAAACCAAGAGGGTGCCCCGTAAGTCAATCGGCACAGATGCATGCAAACGTCACTTTTTATTTTCAATTTTTGTTATTTCTATTTTCTAGGTGTGGTTTTTTTGTTTTTTTTTTTAGAATTTGAGAGTGTTCTATACTTGGAATGGTTCTTCGTTGACCGTTTAATTCGATTGATTAATAGGTATAAGTGTTTGATCATGAGGCATTAACGGGTATGTATCATTGTTTTGTTTCAAATAAATGTGATTTGTTTTGGTTTTGAATTGTTTTAGCTAGACTATTTCTGGGTTGACAGTTTCAATGTGCTTGATTTACAAAATCTTGTTATTGGATGTTTTCCACCAGAATTAATGATTTGATTTGGTTTGGTTTGTACATAACTTTTTATGAAGACACTACATTCATAGTCTAAATGAGTCCTTGTTTTGGGACATTAACTCAAGGAAAACTGTATAACGTGTGATAATGACAATAGATAATGTACCCTTCCAATAAGGATGATAGACGCCATATAAAGGATACATATTTCAAGAAAAAAGAGGGAAAGCCGCAAACACTAACATGGATTCGTCTTTAACCGTCAATTGTCACAATTTATTTCCGTTTGACTCCACCACACCCCCTCCCCCCTCCCCACCCCAACCTATCAAGGAAAAATAATAAATAAAAAAATACCTGTACGTATTCAACACAATCGTATGCACGACTTTTTGTACATAGTGTTAATTCTTGTTCTTCCCCTTTCCATGACGGAGTCAGTGTATGTTTATGCGCGCGCATACTTGAGATTAAAGACAGCTCACTCCATACTATATAGCTGGCTTCATGATCAAATATAGATTAGCCCAATGTACCATGCACCTCACACAACAGAAAACATGATACAGTCGTCCGTTTCGTGTGTGTAGGTTAAACACCTTTCAACTCATCGTTTTGCACTTGGTGTTGTAAGCCCGTCATTCTGTTTCTCTATAATTATGTTATTATCATTATTATTATTATGCAGTTGGCGGAATTATCGTGTTATACAGTACAGTTGCAGTGTAACTGGTACAGTCAGTAACACCTTTCCACCCATCGTTTTGCACTTAATATTGTAAGCCTTTCTCTCTTTTTTGTTTTACTCACCATACAGCTGGCGGAATTATTGTGACATTGTAATTTGACAGGAAAAGCAGCTTCACCTAACTTTAACTCCTGGCTGCAAAGATGCGTTTGTGTGTGTGTGTGTGTGTGTTCTTTTTCAGTTCCTCCGTTAAACCAATTGCGGCATATGGGAAGTCGATTGCATATAATTGCATATAATTATGACGTTATTAAACGCATGTTTTGCGTCGATTTTTTTCCCTCGATTGTTTTAATGTACTGAACTAGATATATATAACGAGGAGCATGAAATAGACTCCAATGTCGAGAAAATACAATGTAACCTGCCCCTTAGATTTAAAATATATATATTTTTGTTTAAACCGTGTACACTTTTTTTTTAGATTTTCTGTTCATAACCTCAGTAAAGTGCATGGTATCTTTTTTTAATTTTTTATATATAAGAACTCCTCCTGCTTTGGACCTGATTTAAAAAAATATATATAAAAAAACCATTGGGCGGTCTCAAAAGAGGTTAAGCTGTATCACTGAGGACACACGAGGACGTTAACAAGCCAAGGAACAAATGAAAGGAAAGGGAGAATGCTTTATGTCCTACAGGCTAAACATTTCGCCTTTTAAGGACAAGATATGGGTTATATGATTCAAGTTTTACGCCCTCATGGCTTTTGACGAGATACACAAGTGTATGCGTGTTTAGGTGGTATCAGCCATCTGCACTTATGGCAGAATGACCGAGGTCTTTTACCCGTGCTATTGTGGCGACACGGGGGTGGGATATGGCTTCCGTCTCTGGGTCTGCACATAAAGTTGACCCGTGTCCGTCCCGGCCCGAATTCGAACCAGCGACTGACAACAAGCCAAGCAGATGAATTATGCTAACACATCTGAAAAAGGGAGGGGAAGGATTGGGAGGGAGGTCAAATGAGAAAAAAAAATGGCTCAACCCTTTTTGGCCAAGGATTGACGAAAACTTGCAACCATGGCGCGTGTATGTTGCTATAACTATTCTGTATCCTATTTTACTCCTACTAAACCCTCCATGTCATTCCCCACGCGTGGACAAACAAGAAAGCAGTTACAAGTTTACCTTCGTCTCCACCCTTCCCCGATCCTCGAATCCCTCCCTCTACGCCTTATCTGCTGACATACAGGAATGTTATTCACATTTAGTTTCCCTAGCTTTGCGGGGATGCGTTCTCAGTGTCGTTTATATATAAACCCTGTGTTGCATTCAGATGGTGAATACAGTTTAGTAAGTGCGGTGGACTATAGTCATAACTGCTCCGAATATGTTGCGGAAAGTTTGGTATTATTTCTTCCTTTACACCCACTTATATTCACATTTAGTCCCGCTAGCTTTGCATGCTGGGATGAATTCTCCGTGTCTTAACAGACAAGTTGTGCATGTGACGGAGATGATAATAAGTTTCATTCATTTGGCGGACTATTGTGATCTGTGCTCAAGACTGTAGTGTGGAATATTGAAACTATATTGTGGTGGTGTCTCCGTCAACCTCATCTTCTATAAACACTTCTATAGTTACTGCTTAAATATATACACACCAGTTTTGTCACGTTTAGCTCCCCCTACTTTTCTCGGATATCTTCTCTGTGTCGTATAGAAGAGCTGTGTTGGAGATAGTGGTGGATTTTCAGTTTGTATTTGTGTTGTGGAACATACTGATTTCTGCACCGGTTATTTTGTGGCATGTTTGATTTTATGCTTGCTGGTGTGTTTCCCATAGGGTGCAGGCATTGTTCTGATTGCAGTGAAATAGTGCAGCTTGCTTTTGCCCGCGATCATACGGCCAATGACACATTTTGCGGCGTTTTTTTCCCTTCTTCTATTTGGCTAATATTCCCATGTGCGTATATATTCGGATCTTGTGTTACAAGGCCAACACATAAAATAATGATTCAATATATACACATACATTTTTGTTAAAGGTCGAATGTAAAGTCACTGTATTTTTCTAGAAAACTGTAAACACCACTATAAGCATTATGCTTGTTGTTGTTTACTCAATATGTGTTTCTTTGTAAATAATGCACAAACGTTGAATAAAACCAAAGTTTAAACCAAAGTCACTTCCACTTTTACAGCATATCTGCTAGGTTTAAACGGTATTTCAGGCATGCTTTATTTAAGAAATTCACATATGCAGGCAGTTGCACTTATCCCGTGCATGTGCTACAACTATATATCGATATTTTGTAAAGCCAAGATTCTGCACGACACAAGAGCCCAAATTCATGCAAGAATAATTACAAAACTGTACGGATAAACTAGTGTACAGGATGGTTCGAGCACACACAAAACATATAACGGTGCACATGTACAAAACAGGAACGTCTTTGTCAAAGTCGATTACAAATAAAACCGAGTAACAGTGATTTTTCCATCACATAAATACAATATATGCTTTTACACAGCTGGACATAATTAGACCACGGCTGGCGTACAATTTCTTTGAAAGTCCCTGCTTCATGGTAATAAAATCCGTATCGCTAAATCACTAATTATAGCAGTCAATATCTAGGTTATCTTGTAAGTACTCTTCCGTGATATACTCACTGACCAAAACGATGCTATTTGGGGTTTAGAACCTGCTATTTCGAATATTTGAATGAATCAACAATTTAAACAAATTACCAGAAATTGGAATTGCAACCTTATACGATCACAATTAAGCTTATTATTTTGTCTGGAAATAATGAGGCGGCACATTTGAAAACAGTATTGTAAAAAGCGGGTTCTTAACAGTTCCCTTTCATGAAAATCACGTGGGAAATGGGACTAAAGTTGTTTGGATACGAGTAATTTAAGTTTGGACGAATCCTTGGAAACGGACTGTTATTATTGAAAGCGGTACCGCTCCACTTCGGCGTGGCTATACGAAGTAGCCACCAGGGATCGACCGCAACCCAGATGCTTGTGAAAAGCTGTGTTATTTCGACAGGTCCCTTCGATACAGCAGTGGGAATTGACAAATACCCTAATACAGTCTGGTATATAATTATATAGTTTTGTTAGAAATGCCATTGGGCAGAGAGCTGGTACTTTTAGATTCATTGATGAACGTTTGAAGTCTTGTGGATGTGTCTGTTGAAAGTTAGTGCTATCTCTGTTTGTTGCGCTATCTATACAGTGGACCCCTCGCCGCCCAACAATTGATAGGGACCTTCGCAAATGTGAGAAAATCGGGTTTAAAAATGAAGAGTACCCAATATTGACGGACTGTGGGATGATATCTTCTGCTATGGTCTGTTGAGACAGTGATATCAAAATCGAGACCGGAGTTCGAGATTTTGATATCACTGTCGAAACAGACCAATAGCAGAAGCTATCATCACACAGTCAGTCAATGTTAGATATATTGCTAATTCTCTGGACATGTTGTATTTACTGTAAAGAAATTACAAAATTATTTGTCTCAGTTTTGGCTGTTCAATATCCCTCCCTCTGATTATTTTTTTTTCACGCTTTTCTTGTACTTTTCAGTATTTCATAATGTCTTTTCTTTCAAAAAGTCTTTAGTCACTTGCTCAACTAAATTCTGGGATAATTACATTTTCATATTATATGTTTTTGTTTTTACATTTAGGTGTTTTTGTTTTTGAAGTGGGGAAACAATACAGAGGTCGTCGATATCAAAACTGATATCGACGGAAATGTCGTCGATATCACTTTTGCACTGAGCTCAATTTTGCCCAATTGACCAATGGAAATCCTCGTAACATATGAGATAGCAATATAGTATTATATAACCAGGCGAAACATGTATAGAGGCTATAAACAAAACATCTGAAAACGGAGGGTCTTGACACGGATGAAGTCTTGAAGTAGGGGTCCTAGAGGGGGAGGGGGAGGGAGGGGGGGGACTCCACGGTATACTTAGTGGGATAGAGGCGTGCCTTATTATAGCTGCATTGTCCGAGCACTTTCTTTCTTTCTTTCTTTCTTTCTTTATTTGGTGTTTAACGTCGTTTTCAAGCACGAAGGTTATATCGCGACGGGGAAAGGGGGGAGATGGGATAGAGCCACTTGTCAATTGTTTCTTGTTCACAAAAGCACAAATCAAAAATTTGCTCCAGGGGCTTGCAACGTAGTACAATGTATTACCTTAATGGGAGAATGCAAGTTTCCAGTACAAAGGACTTTAACACTGCTTGACTAAAATCTTTACAAAAAGCACCGGGAGCAGCAACCATATATAGGCAGAATAAGATGTGGTATTATCTTCTACAAGGCGGCACAATCTGACCTCTTTGCAGGTTGACTGCTTGCACCCCATTATATAGTCATAACAATATTTATTATGGACGGACTTCCCTTCAATTGGTATTAGAGGTCACACAAAAATGAAATGGTGATATTCTTTTTTATGATGAAATAAAGACATGCAGAAAAAGAACAAAAATATACTCATTTGAATGTTGATATAGTGACCTGTATTTGTTTGTTGTTCTCTTACAGTCTGCATATTATTTGGAGGTCATTTAGCTGGACATTAATGTGCGTAATGGTATAGCCTAAAATACAGCATGATCTGTTAATCCAGGGAGAAAATATCCAGCGATATTTCTCCGTAGGCCTAAAGTTCGGCCATGACCTAGGCAAAATAACTTGCGCAGCCGCAGAAACAAGAAAATGGAAATCTTTATGAAATGATTGGGAGCCACGCAAATTTGACCTTTTGATTCCGAGAAATGCAGATCTATCTCTGGCCGATTCATAGATTCAACCTACAAACTGTGACCTCATCTGTGATCATATGGCCAAGCAATGCGTGAAATCTTTCATTCTAAAGCCTTATGGCTCGTTTCGACAAGCATTAAACGGATGAAATTAACGATGACATGCAGTTTATTCTTCAGAAAAATGCACACAAAAAATGGGTTGGGTTCGGTGATTTGTACATAAACGTCTTCCTCACGATAGATTCGCTGATTTGTCTGATGAAGCCGTCATCAACACGAACAAGCAAACTCTGTACCTACACGACCGAGACACAAGACTGATTATTTCACAGCTGCAATGTGAATAGAGAACAAAGACGTTTTGGGTAAGCTTACTCACGTCAGGTCTTCACTGACAAGCTAGGAAAATTCCGAACAAAAGTAAATGACGTCAAAGTCTCTTTCGCTTTGCGTGTAACTTTGTCATGACGTCTTTTTGTGACGACAGTATACGCGACAATTTGTTCGCTTCCGGTGTCATTTTAGACTGAAAAGCAACTCAAAAGAAGGAGCTAAGCCTGTGTCTTGAAACAGCTGAAACACTCTTGGTTTAAGCGTGTTTTTATTAATTTCTTGTATACATGTTATATACAGTAACAACATTAAGAACGTTAACAAGCAGACTGCTTATGGACGCTCTTTTGGATTGCCGTTTCAATGTTAACCAAAACGTTAAAGAAAAAAAACAAGGTTCAGTTGCGAACTGACAGCGGATTGAGCATTTATTCCTGTTGATGAAGGTACGATTGAAGCTTTATTCTCTCCGTCAACCAACAAGACTAGATTTGTAGCAGACGAAAAACAAAGTGTGCGTTTTTCCTGTCTTGTGAAGGCGATTATGTCGTTATAAGTTATCTGTACGTTGTGAAGACATTTCAAAACAAAATTTAGCTTTTATGCGTCACGGGATAACAAGCTTATACGTTTTCATCCATGGAATTGTTTTTTTCGTCTCGGCAGGGTGAATGAATTCATGATGTCTTTTCCGGAACTGGACAAAACTGGCCTTGCCAAGACTGAAACAAAATATAGTTCTACAACTTCTAGGCTTGGGTTGATTGCCCATGGTGAATTTCCAATGATTTGTTTCCACATCCCATGACAAATTCTCTTTACTTTGGTCATGCCATATATACGTTACAGCTCCGTCCATCCATGGTATCGCGTGATATTTTGTCTCGACGGGGTGAACGAATATAATGACGTCACTCTCGGCAGAACCTCGAGTGACGTCATCATATTCATTGTCCCAGTCTCGACAAAATATCAGGCGATACCATGGATGGACGGAGCTGTAACTTATACATACTGATTGGGCTAAGGGGGGGGAGGGGGGGGCTTAACTGGTCCGAAGTTATTCCAGTGGCTTGGATTCACAATAGACTTGGGTGTTTATGGTTCTGACCCTTCTGTATACTATACGACTGTACCGTTATTGCTTTCAGTCCAGGGGGAAAAAATAGAGCGTTCAATATTTGTTCTATTTTCAAAAGTCAGACCAGTGACTCAAGGTTGTTTTTAGGTGGTTTTTTTTTAGGTAATCCCAGTGGTTTTGATTTACATTGGAATTGACTGTTTATATCATTATAGTACTGACCCGTATTTGTTGCTTTTGATCAGGAAAAAAGAACGTTCGATTTCTTTTTTGAGTAGAAATTAAGGCCACTGTCCACAGGTCTCTGCGTCCGATTCTCCTTCATTTACAATGGGCATGACTGCATGTAAATGATACTGACCGATGCGTACTTCACCAGGGCACCGAGATGGCTTCCGGGCGACGAAAAAAAAATAGAATGTTTCATTTTTGTTTTCAGTCAAAACCCAATTACCAATTACCCAACCCTCGTTTATATGACTCTTGGCATGTCATCGTATTCCCAATTCTGTATCAAAAAGTTTATCTGGTTGATTTCTCGGATTATTTTTCACACTTGTTTGGTTTAAACAAAACTTTATTCAATTTGTATCATGACAGAAACAATACAGGATTTGTAAGATTACTAACTCAAGCATATAATGCTTATTCTAAGTAATCCTGGTAAGTACATAACAAAGGTCGTCATTTTTGTTTTAACACACTCAGTCTTTAAAATGTCACAGGCAAACTATTAGCGATATCTTTTTTTTGGTCAATTGGTGTCCGAATTTGTTTTCACACTTGTTCAAAACACTCTAAAAATGGCACAGGCAAAATATCAGCGATATCTATTTTAAATATCAATCGGTGTCCGAAGTCTTTTAAAAAAAAAAGCTTGTTCAAATGAAAGAGAGTATGAAAACAAAGAGTAGCAAGAGGAAAAGGAACAACATTTGTCAAGACTTCACCCCTCCAAACCGTTGGAAAAAAGAGAACAAAGAGGAAAACTTCAAATCCAGGTATTTCCTTTTCGAAAAACTTCAGGAGAGGACACATGAGGGAAACAGAGCCCCGTGAAACAGTCATACAAAACGATCACCTTAGCTCCTACAGCGAAGTCAAGCGCGGGGTTTAGAAAACGGGTCTTTTCCGCCACAAAAGAGAGGCAAACGCAGCTACGCTTGAACCTTTCCCCCACTCAAAAGGGATTTGACGAACAACAAAGGACCAACTACGTAGCCTTGGCTCAAACCTCTCGCACCGATTTTTCAATGGCCGCCCCCTACTGGGGCGAGCGGAGCGCTAAAGTGAAGACCTTTCCACAGTCTAAAGATGACAAAACGGATGTGACATAAAAGCTGGAGGGGGCTGAGAAGTATTGCCAGGGGTGGATATTGTGAGCGGGTGTGAAACTATTGCTCTGGTGTGAGTAATGATGCTGGCATGAAGATGCTCATTTCGGTTCGGGAAGGTGTGTCGAGAGAAAACGGTGTGACTCTTGATTTTGGAATGATGGTGCGTGTAGAAGTATGAACCGGCACGGTTGGCCTAGTGGTAAGGCGTCCGCCCCGTGATCGGGAGGTCGTGGGTTCGAACCCCGGCCGGGTCATACCTAAGACTTTAAAATTGGCAATCTAGTGGCTGCTCCGCCTGGCGTCTGGCATTATGGGGTAAGTGCTAGGACTGGTTGGTCCGATGTCAGAATAATGTGACTGGGTGAGACATGAAGCCTGTGCTGCGACTTCTGTCTTGTGTGTGGCGCACGTTATATGTCAAAGCAGCACCGCCCTGATATGGCCCTTCGTGGTCGGCTGGGCGTTAAGCAAACAAACAAGTAGAAGTATGTCCCAAATAGTTGCTACAACTTGGGACACACATTCAGGGTTCGTACAGGTCATGGAAAACCTGGAAAGTCATGGAATTCGATTTTTAATTTTCCAGGCCTGGAAAGTCATGGAATTTCAATTCAAGTCATGGAAAGTCATGGAATTTAACAAAAATAAGGAAAAAAAAATAACCTTTAGCACGCCAGCGGCTATTTTCGTCGACTGCCTTTGCATCGAGCGGTGGACTGACGATGCTACGAGTATACGCTCTTGCTGTAAAAATGCAGTGAGTTCAGTTTCATTCTGTTAGTTCGACAGCTTGACTAAATGTAATTTCGCCTTACGCGACTTGTTTTTTTTGTGCGGTCATATAAGCCCTTACAGTTATATTATTTTGAGAATTACAGCATCGTTTTAGCTATACGTTTGTTAATTGGTAAACAAGTCACGTTTATTTTTCAACTTAAACACAGTAAACATATTCGGTTATTCATATAATTTGTGGTTGTACCTAAACTGTATCTGAATAAAGGGTTAAATAAATAAATCGTTCATTAAATGAATAAGTAAGTAAATACATAGATGCATAGTTTGATGATTATTAAACTACATAATCAAGTAATTATTTGATGGATTTCTGTCTTTAAGTAGTATCATTGTGAACTCTTTCAATGTCTCTGTTTTGTTATCTCTTTACCTCTTGATCTGTCTGTCTCTGTTTCTCTCCCCCCCCCCCCCTCCCCCCCCACCACCACCACCACCAACCGGGCCCTTCACCACCACCACCACCACCACCACAACTACATCCTCTCCTCGTGCACTCTACACTTCTCTATTTTACCTGTGGGACTCTCGTACATCTGTCCAGGTATGCTAATTACAGATGCTTTTCATCACCTGAACACATGCCGGTATCTCGCTAATCAACATCTTTTCCCCATGAGGTGAATTTCGAAACGATAGTGTGCTTGTCACTTGCATGGTCATTTCACGCGCAATTGATTACGCCAAAAGTCACTGTTTTAAAGCAACGAGGGAGGTATTTTTGTTCTTCTCCATTTTTCTGTCTTTTTTCCAATCTGTTTTTATTCAGTTCTTTTTTTGTTTTCTTGGATCTCTTTTTTTTGCGGTAGGGGTGGTGGGGGTTGGGGGTTGCAATTGTTTTTTGCTTGTTTTTTATCCCCACTCTCCTCCAATCTATCAATTCACTTTTCAACTGCGTTCGGGGCTCGAATCGGCGGTGAAGGCAATAGGGCTTTTACAGTATACTTGTTGTTTCTGTCATCCGCAAGCAATGGCATGTATCGTCGTAATGACAAGAGAAGCGTTCGTGGGCTGAAACTCCCACGTACACTCGTGTTTTTTGCACGAGTGGAATTTTACGTGTATGACCGTTTTTTACCCCGCCATTTAGGCAGCCATACGCCGTTTTCGGAGGAAGCATGCTGGGTATTTTCGTGTTTCTATAACCCACCGAACTCTGACATGGATTACAGGATCTTTTTCGTGCGCACTTGGTCTTGTGCTTGCGTGTACACACGGGGGTGTTCGGACACCGAGGAGAGTCTGCACACAAAGTTGACTCTGAGAAATAAATCTCTCGCCGAACGTGGGGACGAACTCACGCTGACAGCGGCCAACTGGATACAAATCCAGCGCGCTACCGACTGAGCTACATCCCCGCCACAGCGAAGACAGTCATAACAGCAGTCCATTTGACAGTTGATCATGTAGCAGAACACATGCATTAAAATCAAACCTAGTACGCTTTCGTCTTTCTTTCTTCTTTCTGTCTTTCTTTCTTTCTTTCTTTCTTTCTTTCTTTCTTTCTTTCTTTCTTTCTTTCTTTCTTTCTTTCTTTCTTTCAGGAAAACAATCACATTTTTGTACTTACGATAAGCATATAATCTGGTCAATTGTCCCACAAGGAGCTTGCAATTCACTGTAAGTCTAAATACACTTAAAAATCGTGTGATGAACCATAGAGCGGATACATGTACTAATACTAGATGAAAAGTACAAACAAACAAATAAACAAACGAAAAACAAGCAAACAAACAGACCCTCCAAGCTCAGACTGTCAAAATCATCAATTGGCGGAAATAAAACATGTGCGACTAATACCAAATGCACAAGCAGAAGATCTATAATTCAAATAGCACTCACGTTAGGTATTTTGTGTTTAATTTCGTATGTTTAATGTTCTTAGTGGGTGATACAATACGCCGTATGCATATGATCTCAGTATTTGTTTGATCTCGGCGGACGTTCGGAAGTGAGAGACAGGTACGATGTGTGACACGTGCAAAACAGTCACTGCGTCTATGGAATAATCAGTGTGTGCTGAGCCTTATAAGGTGATTGTGTTACATACTAACTTAGCAAAAACATTATTGTGACACATTTTGTACCCCGAGAACACATTCACCTCCGTATTATTTTGTTCACCATTTCTATGTTATTACAGACACTCCACTTGGCTATCTGCAACAAATTATGTTACTGGGGTCACGTAACCGCCGCTTAAGTAAGGGTAACCCCCCCCCCCCCAAATCGACCGGATAAAAACGTAATGTACGAATACAAATTGACTCAAATTCAGGGTAGGCGCAACTTGGCAACTTTTACATACGGGAAGAACGCCACGTCAATTATCTGTCAAGAACAGTTTGTTTTGTTTTGTTTGGTTATCTCTCGCAGTTCTGCTGTGTCTACTGATGCAGGTGTTGATCGGTCAAAAAACGGGAGGTCAGTCAGGTCTTTATGTCTACATACGAGACAAACTTCACACAAACTATCCGATCATAATAGGTATTTGCTCCGATATTATGCAATCTTCCGGGGGAAAAGTTTTAAAATATGTCATAGGTTTATTGACTTACATACACAAAATCCATGTAATTGGCAAGTATACAGACACAGGATTGTTAGAAGGACTGCCAAATGAA
This sequence comes from Littorina saxatilis, assembly GCF_037325665.1. Classification (NCBI taxonomy): domain Eukaryota; kingdom Metazoa; phylum Mollusca; class Gastropoda; order Littorinimorpha; family Littorinidae; genus Littorina; species Littorina saxatilis. Next base: position 22,052,063 of record NC_090258.1, read on the forward strand.
TTTAAACACATAAAGAAAAAAATATACGTTTGTGCTGTTTTGCAGAGAAAGCGATTATCGATGAGTGCCCCTCAAAACGTACTGCCGTCACGCATGACTTGGCATCGCTTGGCATCGCAGTAATGGTCAAGACAAGTTCAAGCGCGTTTACAGGAACATTACATTTGCACCAGTAGTCATACAACAACAACAACAATAACAATATCAACATCAATATCAACAACAACAACGACAGCACAAACAACAACAACAACAACAACAACAACAACAACAACAACAACAACAAGTGATGGCACTGAAACAACCAACATCGCCTTCTAAACGCGTTTCTTTTGGCCATGAGCATGGATTGTTCTCATGTCTTGAATCGTGAGAAACGCATTGGTACATGTAGTGTTACTCCTTTGTCAATGCTGCTTGCAGCCCTTTCTCCCATTGACTTATCTGTCCTAGTTGGAAGGAAGGGAAGGGGTAGGAAGGGGGGTAGGAGGGAGGGGGATTCTTGTTTATCAATCAATCAATCAATATGAGGCTTATATCGCGCGTATTCCGTGGGTACAGTTCTAAGCGCAGGGATTTTTTTAATTTTGTTTTTAATGCAATTTATATCGCGCACATATTCAAGGCGCAGGGATTTATCGATGCCGTGTGAGATGGAATTTTTTTTACACAATAGGCTACATCACGCATTCACATCGGCCAGCAGATCGCAGCCATTTCGGTGCATATCCTACTTTTCACGGCCTATTATTCCAAGTCACACGGGTATTTTGGTGGACATTTTTATCTATAGGCATATTTGCCAGGAAAAACCCTTTTGTCAATCGTGGAATCTTTAACGTGCACACCCCAATGTAGTGTTTAAGACAAGAGAGAGAGAGAGAGAGAGAGAGAAAGATAGAAAGAGAGAGAGAGTGTGTGAGAGAGAGAGAGAAAGAGAGAGAGAAAGAGAGAGAGAGAGACAGACAGACAGACAGACAGAGAGAGAGAGACAGAGAGAGAGAGAGAGAGAGAGAGAGAAAGCACACAAGAGAGAGAGAGAGAGAGAGAAAGCACACAAGAGAGAGAGAGAAAGAGAGAGAGAGAGAAAGAGAGAGAGAGAAACAGAGAGAGAGAGAAAGAGAGAGAGAGAAGAGAGAGAGAGAGAGAAACAGAGAGAGAGAGAGAGAGAGAGAGAGAGAGAAAGAGAGAGAGAGAGACAAAGAGAGAGAGAGACAGAGAGAGAGAGAGACAGAGAGAGAGAGAGAGAGAGAGAGAGAGAGAGAGAGAGAGAGAGAGAGAGAGAGAGAGAGAGAGAGAGAGAGAGAGAGAGAGAGAGTATCGCCAACGTCAGAGAGGGACGAGCTTGGAAACCTGTATGCAAGCAGCCATTCACTCACACCTCACTCTCTCCCGCTTTCAACATAGTTTTTCTCACTGCACGCGCGAGAAAACCTCCGCACAGTAGGACTATGTCATCGCAGTAATATCGGCCGCTGGCGCTCATTGTCATGCAAATATATGTAGCGGGGCCCGACCGTCAATAGCCGGGCCCGGCAACGAGTATTTATGACCTGCCAATATTCGCTGAAACGGAGAGGGAATAAAGTTTAATTTAAGAATGGACCAGTGTTGCACATTTCTGTGCCATAAAATCCGGACCCAGGCTTGGCTGAATGCAAGGGTGTTCTTTTAACCTGGCCACGCCTGTTGTTGCTGTTACTGCTGCTTGCCTTTGTTCGATCCTAGTTATCGATTTTCTTTTGTTTTTCCGCCTGGATTTTTTTCTTTCTCTTCTTGTTCTCGGTTGAATGTGTCTAACGGTAAATTACTTCACATCCGCGCTGGGCGTTGGAACATTTAGATATGCTGTTCGCCTTGTTTGCATACACCGACAATGCCGCGTGCACGAGAGATCTGTTATCATAAATTTATGACTGAATCTGTTTCCCGGTATGCTGGTGTTAGATGTGCAACGACTGAAACAATTTTCGTTTAGTTTAGGCTGATTTTGATGATTTTTATTGTGTAGACTGATCTGGGCCAAACATATTGATCAAATATTTTGAGTGAAATTGGTATGAAGACTTTCGAATTTATGCTAGCCGTGGGCCGATGCTGGACGTAAATTACGAATGTTAGCTCAAGGATACTTTACCAAAACAATGAACAAATCATGCAACTTAAATATAGTTTGTAATATACGACCTAGAACAAAAATAATCAAACCAATTAGCAATCAATATTTATAAAAGAAGACAATGCGTACAACACAATACATTACTATTTTGATATCTGAAAAGAGAAATTCAGTTCACAGCGAACAAAATAGTTCCCCTTTGTATAAATAAAATATTCACATGAGCGTTAGTATATAATATCTGGTCGTTGGTGAATTAGTAATACATTAACAAAAAAAATTGGACGCCCACATTTCCGTATTTTCTGTAAGGTCTTTCTTGAGGTTGACTTCGCGAAGACTTCGCACTGTCGTTTGAACCAACAAATCAGCGCCAAAGCTATCAATCAATCAATGAGGCTTATATCGCGCATATTCCGTGGGTACAGTTCTAGGCGCTCTGCAGTGATGCCGTGTGAGATGAAATTTTATACGGCCAGTAGATTGCAGCCATGTCGGCGCATATTTACCTTTCACGGCCTTATTCCAAGTCACACGGGTATGGTAGACAATTATTAACTGTGCCTAAGCAATTTTGCCAGGAAAGACCCTTTTGTCAATCGTGGGATCTTTAACGTGCACACCCAATGTAGTATACACGGGGGGTGGTTCGGACACCGAAGAGAGTCTGCACACAAAGTTGACTCTGTGAAATAAATTTCCGCCGAACCTGGGATCGAACTCACGCTGACAGTGGCCAACTGAATACAAATCCAGCGCGCTACCATCTGAGCTATATCCCCGCCAAAGCTATGTGCAGTAAGCTTCGTGATCGAAGTAGACTTCGCAAAGTATGACTGATCAATTCCCCCAACACAATTAATATGGGCCTTCAAACACGGAAAACCGAGGAGGGAACGAGAGTATCCTGCCAAATACAACCATGAACCCCGGGCATCATCATTTCATCATTTCCCAAGCATGGATACTGCAAGAACTCATGCCGAGAGCATGCTGCGGACACGTCATGACGTCCGGTCAGTGCTGAACCTGTCTGGCCGTGTGACACTAGGGCGTACTGCACGTGATAAATGAACAGTGCAAGCATTGACTATCATGTTTTCCCCAGCTGAATTACTATTTAACTTACCATCCCGAAGTCAAATTGTCAACATGGCACCGTATATTCTCTATGCCACGCTCTCAGTCTAACTCTCCACAAGTCAAGTCCAGCAAAGGAGGACAAGGTGAAGTTTCTAAAACAGCACGTGCACTACAGAAGCGCCCTCTATGGGATTAATTAGCACACAGGTGGAGGGCGACACACGCGCGCCACTTTCACACTTCCGCCCCGCAGAGACCCGGATGTTCCAAGATGGCTGCGTGTTGATGACTCCCGCTGAGCCCCCATGTGTCTGGACAAGGGGCGATAATGCGGGGTGTAAGAGAGTAACAGGCGTTGTCGTGTCTGGATGTTTGGGGGGTCTGGGCGCACGCTCATGCATAATCATGGGATTGTTTGGTATGGGGTAATAGTCGGTCTGGGTAACATATGTGTGTGTGTGGTCAGATTCCGATCCCCTCTGGAAGAGAAGCCAATGTGACAACTGAATGATTGACTGAAATGACCATGTGTGCATCAAAGGCCAGACAGACCGACAGACAGACAGACAGACATTCAGACAGAGGAAGACAGACGGACATACATATACTTAGACGGACGAACGGACGGACGGACCCAAAACGCACCTACGCACGTATTACACACACCAGCACGCACGCACTGCGTATAATTTGAGCTTCAATATGCAATGGAATGCAATCGACGCCACCCTCCCCCCTCCCCGAAACACACACACACATACACACACACACACACACACACACACACACACACACACACACACACACACACACCTCCGCTGTCTGTTCAGGCTTGTCAAGAGACGGCCAACTCGTATGCACCTGAAAAGTTCAGTCGAACCTTTTCTATAACGACCGCCTAAGGGACCAAACATAAATGGTCCTTATACACATGTGGTCGTTGGATATAAAAAGTCGTTGGCAATGTTTGGTGCGGTCTTAAAGGCATGTGGTCGTTGGAATAAAAAGTCGTTGTCGATGTTTAGTGTGGTGTTAAAGGCAGGTGGTCGTTGGAATAAAAAGTCGTTGTCGATGTTTGGTGTGGTGTTAAAGGCAGGTGGTCGTTGGAATAAAAAGTCGTTGGCGATGTTTGGTGTGGTGTTAAAGGCAGATGGTCGTTGGAATAAAAAGTCGTTGGCAATGTTTGGTGCGGTGTTAAAGGCAGGTGGTCGTTGGAATAAAAAGTCGTTGGCGATGTTTGGTGTGGTGTTAAAGGCAGGTGGTCGTTGGAATAAAAAGTCGTTGTCGATGTTTGGTGTGGTATTAAAGGCAGGTGGTCGTTGGAATACAAAGTCGTTGTCGATGTTTGGTGTGGTGTTAAAGGCAGGTGGTCGTTGGAATAAAAAGTCGTTGGCGATGTTTGGTGTGGTGTTAAAGGCAGGTGGTCGTTGGAATAAAAAGTCGTTGTCGATGTTTGGTGTGGTATTAAATGCAGGTGGTCGTTGGAATAAAAAGTCGTTGTTGATGTTTGGTGTGGTATTAAAGGCAGGTGGTCGTTGGAATAAAAAGTCGTTGTCGATGTTTGGTGTGGTATTAAAGGCAGGTGGTCGTTGGAATAAAAAGTCGTTGTTGATGTTTGGTGTGGTGTTAAAGGCAGGTGGTCGTTGGAATAAAAAGTCGTTGTCGATGTTTGGTGTGGTATTAAATGCAGGTGGTCGTTGGAATAAAACGTCGTTGTCGATGTTTGGTGTGGTGTTAAAGGCAGGTGGTCGTTGGAATAAAACGTCGTTGGCGATGTTTGGTGTGGTGTTAAAGGCAGGTGGTCGTTGGAATACAAAGTCGTTGTCGATGTTTGGTGTGGTATTAAAGGCAGGTGGTCGTTGGAATAAAAAGTCGTTGTCGATGTTTGGTGTGGTGTTAAAGGCAGGTGGTCGTTGGAATAAAAAGTCGTTGTCGATGTTTGGTGTGGTATTAAAGGCAGGTGGTCGTTGGAATAAAAAGTCGTTGTCGATGTTTGGTGTGGTGTTAAAGGCAGGTGGTCGTTGGAATAAAACGTCGTTGTCGATGTTTGGTGTGGTGTTAAAGGCAGGTGGTCGTTGGAATAAAAAGTCGTTGTCGATGTTTGGTGTGGTATTAAAGGCAGGTGGTCGTTGGAATAAAAAGTCGTTGTCGATGTTTGGTGTGGTGTTAAAGGCAGGTGGTCATTGGAATAAAAAGTCGTTGTCGATGTTTGGTGTGGTGTTAAAGGCAGGTGGTCATTGGAATAAAAAGTCGTTGTCGATGTTTGGTGTGGTGTTAAAGGCAGGTGGTCGTTATGGACAGGACGTCGCCGAGGTAAGGTCCAAGCTGAATAAGCTATATTTTTTTCGTTTGGTTTAAACTGTTTTATTCAACGTTTGTGCATTATTTACAAAAAGACGCATATTGAGTAAACAACAACAAGCATAATGCTTATAGTGGTGTTTACAGTTTTCTAGAAAATTACATATAAATATATATAATTTTTTCGTTTCATTTCTTTCATTGAAAAGTGAGGACTAAGCAGCAATTACTTTTAGTTTTCGATCCTCTCTCCGCCGCAAGTCGGAGACTAACTAGGATTGTCAATCACTGTCAGTTTCAACCCGTGGCACGTGCGTGGAAAATATAACTAACAAGCTCAGCTTGATCAAGCCACGCCCACTGCAGTCACTATACTTCGTCGATTTCCTAAGTGTGGATACTGCTAGGTATTGTGAATTTCCAAAGTAAAGATACTGCGAGTTTTTGTCAATTTCCAAAGTACAAAACGTGCAAGAGAGGGCCAATTTCCTAACTACAAAAAGTGCGATAGTAGATCAATTTCCTAAGCGCGCAGGATCATCCTGATTTTCGTCAAATACCTCATAATTAAAACTCGTGGTTAATGTCGTACCCGTGAAAGACCTCATTTAACCTATTAACGTTTGAAATTGTTAGATCTTGTCAATTTCAAAGGTGAGGAAATCGACAACCTAGAGGGCGACAATAAAGGCGGAATTGAACCCCCGACCGACTGAGGAGTCGAACAAACCTACGGCGATTGACAAGAAAAGGTGGCTCGCCAATTTTCGACTCATTTTCACACCCATCCGATAACGCCTCAAGAGCCTCCCTTCCCTGGCCGAAACAAGTGTAGGTAATTTCGGCCAAATAAAATCTCGGCGAGCAGACCAGTCTGAAAATAAGTCGCAGCATGAAGATCAAATTGTAAGTAGTCTCGGCCAGATTGTAAGAATAGTCTCGACTAGCCCTGCTGATTGTTCGCGCGGCGAAAGGTCAAAGATCAAAAGTCACCACCAGATTGGCGACTCGTGCCCAAAGAATGGCTCATGATTGGCTGAAGGGGGGATGCTAAGGTGGAAACGGGATGGGGGTCGAAAGGTAGGATTGGTTAACAATAAAACTGACTATGTGTCCTTTTCGTGGTGTGTTTTTGTGATCTTGGATTGAAGGGGAGAGGCCATGTTGGGATTAAAAGCGCCTTAAAAAGCCGGCCTCATTGAAGACGGGGATATAAGCGAAGATGCTAAAACGAGAAGCTGGTTCAGGACTGGAAAACAACGCATGCGAGTACTTTTCGTGTACGTTTTGTATGATAAAGAGACTAGAAAAACAATAAGATCTAGCCTGGTCAAAATTGCCCAAAGGTGTTTGTTATTTAGGCGATTAGCCGTGAACGCAGTAGCCTACATCAAAATTATATATGGGTGTAATGTTGTATTTGTTTGTGTCACGTAAGATACGATTTTGCTAGAGTTCGTGCACTATTTGTTTGCACATTATTATTTCATGGCATTCATTCTGAATAAAATTGTGTGTGTAAACCAAGCTTTCACATTTCGGAAAACGCTGAATCGACTGTGTAATTTGCCGATTACGCAAAATCGACAACACTGCTGCTTAAACTGACAAATCTAGCAATTGTGGAACCAGCCAGACATTTATTAACGAGCAAGCTCGAGTTTCTGTCTGTGTTTCTTACTTTTTTTGTTTGGAAGAGGCCGTGTGTACGCAGTTGCAATGTTAACAGTGTCCATTTCAGTATTTGGCTCCTAGACGCCTTTTTTTCTGTGCTGGACAGTTTATGCTTCCCCCCCCCCCCCCCCCCCTATTCTATCTCTTATAAGGACAGGTGGTAAAATAAGGCGTGGCCTTAAGCCTCTATCCTTGTAATAAAAATAAAGTTCCATCATCATCACTATCATCTCTCTCCGCCTTCCCTCTTTCTTATGTCTGTCTGTCTGTCTGTCTGTCTGTCTGTCTGGTTTTTTTTTAAGTCTGCGTCTGTATCTGTGTTTCTCTGTGTGTTTCTTTCTGTTTTTGTCTTTCTCTCTGTGTCCGTTTTTGTCCAAAAATAGGTCAATTGGTCCTAAGAGGACGTTAAAACTAACTAGTCAGTCAGTACGTCTGTCTCTGCCAGTCTCTCTCTCTCTCTCTCTGAAGGGTATCTATAGCAACGCTACCATGAATAGCTGGAACGAAGGAAAAGAAGGGCTCTTTGGCCACGAAAAGCGATACAGATTTGTTTGCCTGTGTGACAGTTTTTGTCATGCGGATGAGAGTGAGCTGAGAGAGTTGTGTGGACCCGTTGTCAATGACCGTGTCACCCCTCTGCTTTTGGTATGCTTGGCTGCCGATCATTTCGACAAAACTACAAAATTGACTGTTGCTGACAGTGGGTTTGGGGAAGATTAACGTGTGGTGAATGACACTGACGGGGTTGTAGGTGCTTGGTGTGTGGACGAAAGGGTGGGGTGGGGTTGGTTGGTTGGTGACATGTGTTGGTTGGTTGGTTGGTGACATGTGTGTGTGTGTGTGTGTGTGCGTGCGTGCGTGCGTGCGTGTGTGTGTGTGTGCGTGCGTGCGTGTGTGTGTGTACGCGCGTGCGTGCGTGGCGTGTGTGTGTGTGTGTGTGTGTGTGTTCGCGCTTGCGCGAGTGAATGTGTGTATAACTATAAGCCTATATGTGTGTTCTGCCAGATAATAACGGCTCCCGGTTATTGAACGCACACATGCAAACACCACTAAGTATTCTGGACAACAATATTGAAATGTTAATACTTGTTTACACAATTTAGTTTGTGTAAATGATTAAGTCTCACTCTGAGAATAGCTGCTGATATAGTTACTGCCATCTTGGTATTTGTTTCAACGCAGACTTTCCTGACAAAAACACAACAAAAGTTAGCTCCGCAAAAAAAAAAATGTAATATTGCTCTTTTGGAAACTTCGGTACAAGAAAGCACACAGCACAAAACCAAATTTCAAAGCAAGGAAGGAGAGATAAAAAAAAAAAAGTACAGTGTGAAACGAAAGGAATAAAACATAATTCGAACAAGGGGGAAACGCGGAGAACGATTTTGAGAAGCGGACAGAGGATGGGGGGGGGGGGGGGGAGGGAGAAGGAGAGAGGGGAAAAGGGGGGGGGGGGGAGAGGAAATTGACAACTAATCTGTCAGGCAGTTGCATGCTGACATGCGCACACGTGGAGCAAATGAGAGGCAAAAGAGAAGAAAAATGTCAACAGAGACTGCATGAAGAAAACGGCAAGAGAGCTGGTGCGAGGAATGAAATTGGCTACCAGAAGAAAGAGAAAAGAAGAGAGAGAGAGAGAGAGAGAGAGAGAGAGAGAGAGAGAGAGAGAGAGAGAGAGAGAGACAGAGACAGAGACAGAGAGACAGAGAGAGACAGAGACAGACAGACAGACAGAAACAGATACATACACGACAGAGCAAGACAGGGAGAGAGAAACAGAGGGACACAGAGAGAGAGAGAGAGAGAGAGAGAGAGAGAGAGAGAGAGAGAGAGAGAGAGAGAGGGGGAGGGAGGGAGATAGAGAGAGACTTGGAGAGACAGAGACAGAAATACACTGGTAAATATAGAGAGATAGAGAGAGAACTTTACTTTGAGAGAGACAGAGACACACACACATGCAAAATGAGTAAGAGCTAGAGAGAGGGAGAGGGAGAGGGAGACAGAGACAGAGACAGAGACAGAGACAGAGATGGCAGCCTATTCCCCTCCCCCTCGTACACCTTCACCCTCCCCCCAAAAAAAAGAACAAAAAAGTCGGCTGTGTCCACGAAGCCAGGGTTTGAACGAGGTGCATGTGCCGCGACAAATCAGTTTCACCGCCGATTCTTGGCGACATGAGGGTAACGGGGCAACATGTAAACAAGACGAAACTGACAACAATGTGGCACTCGGGCAGTTGGGAGGCCTGGGCGAGGGAGGGCCTTGTCAGTTTCATGCAAATAGGCTGCGCTTGTCACTTTCATGCAAATACCCTGCCTGTCAGTCACCCAAGGCAGTTTGCTGGTCAACTGCTGAACGACGAAGAAAGAGAAGCACAGAGAGAAATACTTACGTTGTTGTGTTGGCAGTGACGTAGTTACTTAGGGAGATAGTTACAATATATATACGAAGGTTGACATCTCAAATGAGAAGAACACAGAACAAATGCATGTTCATTAATGTTGTGCAGAGTTACTTAATGCGATAGTTACATGTACATATTACAACAGTTAAAACAGTTAAAAGCGGAGAACAGGGATACATAAGTATGTTGTTGTGGCAGCGACGTTGTTACTTAGGGAGATAGTTGCAATATACACGAAGGTTGACATGTTAAATGAAAAGAACACTGACATAAACATGCATGTGCATTTATGCTTTGCAGAGTAACTTAAGGCGATAGTTACATGTACATATTACAAGGGTTACAGAGTTAAACGAAAAGAACAGGGAAAAAAATGATTATGTTGTGACGTTGTTACTTAGGGCGATAGTTACGATGCGAGGGCTGGACTGTTGTATTCGTCTCAGAAAAAAAATGACTGTGGATATCTGCGCCACATGCCATATCTTGGTCAAAGATACAAATAACGTAAGATAAAAGCCTCCAAGTTTAAGATAATGCCGAATGTGGAAAAGACCAATGACAGATTTAGGAAGAGAGAGAAAGACAGAAAGAGAGAGTGAGAGAGAGAGAGAGACAGAGACAGAGACATAGACAGAGACAGAGAGAGAGACAGAGACAGAGACAGAGACAGAGACAGAGACAGAGACAGAGACAGAGACAGAGAGACAGAGACAGAGAGACAGAGACAGAGAGACAGAGACAGAGACAGAGACAGCGACAGAGACAGAGACAGAGAGGAATAGAGCGTACGAGAGAGGTTGTGGAGAGAGGAAGGAGTTTTAATAATCCAAGGACGATAACTCTTGACTATGGTCATAACCAGTCACGTCCTATTAGTCTGTGCAAACAATCAGAGCACCACTCCCCGCAGTCAAATTAATTTGCAAAAAGCCTGAAGGACAGACCTGACATTTGAATACTGTGACCAGATTCACCAGTCTGAACCCAAAATAAACAATGTCAGCTGTTTTGGGTCCTGAGTCTTAATCGTCAAGTCTAAAATCTGACAAATTTGAATATTTGAGCGGTTAACCGTTGAATAGAATGGCACCCCTGCCTCTTGACTGATATTATCCAGATCAGCATTATTTTCAAAGTCGTTGAGGTTGTAAGGATACTCTTTATTTATAGAGCAGGCTATCCCAGAAATAGAAGACAGTGCGCTTTATAATTCTGGCTTATTACAAGTGAATACCTTAGCTGTTGTTTCCCTCTCCCTCGCCACAGATAAGTGAGTTGCGCTGTATCTATAATTCTGGACGCGCTTAGAACTTGATACATATTTTTCGTTGGCCCTTTAAATCCCGTGGAATAGTAATTTTCCAAAACAAGCGAACGAGAGAGAGAGAGAGAGAGAGAGAGAGAGAGAGAGAGAGAGAGAGAGAGAGAGAGAGAGAGAGAGAGAGAGAGAGAGAGAGAGAGAGAGAGAGAGAGAGAGGAAGAGAGGGAAGAGAGGGGAAGGGATAGAGAGACAGACAGACATACACACACACAGACACACAGACACACAGACAGAGACGCAGTCAGAGACAGCAGCCAAACAAACATTTGTGACCGCTCGAACCAGTTCAATCAATATCGCTGATGCCTGTTGGCACCTTTTAACTTTTAGGCCAAATTATTCATCAACCACCTTGTGGGGCAATAATCACATTGCATTTCTTGTGTGCAGGTCGGTCACAATAACAGTCTACCTGTCAATTATGATATCCCGTGGGCGGTAGGAAAATATAGGTTGAGCATTCGAATACACGCGACAGATTGTACTGGTGGTGTTCTTATAGAAATATTAGAAGGGCTATATCTGTTTGTGTTGTTGTTGTTGTTGTTGTTGTTGTTGTTGTTGTTGTTGTTGTTGTTGTTGTTGTTGTTGTTGTGTGTGTGTGTGTGTAGGGAGGGGGGGGGCGGCGTTATACGAAGTCTTTTCGTTCTGATTCAAACAAGAACAACATCTATAACCACCGATGGGAATTCATAAAGATCTGCTGTCGTTTTTTGTCAGTGCAGCAACTGTTTCTCCTCGCGTATCTTCTTCTTCTTCGTTTGCGTTGATGGACAGAGGAAGAGACACAGACAGAGAGAGTGCTCAAAGGATGAATGAAATTCAACAGACACAAACAAGTGGGGTTTACAGCAGCGGATAGCGCTACAGAGAAAATTAAAAGAAGTGCACATTCAATATCGTCCGTAGAATCCCATTGAAGCTGGCTGCGACCCAATATTGTAAAACGTTCCCCCCATTGTCCAATTTCACAGGGAGAAGCATTGATACGCAGCAAACGATTTGGCAACAGTGGGACGATCGCCGATTTGCTGAAAATCGCCAGCTTTTCACCAACGAATGCACCACTTGCTAATCCGTTTCCCGTCGGCCGGGAGGTCGTCAGATATCTAGTAATGACATTTACGCTCTGTTTGTCACCAACAGTGTCAGACGTATTCGGCCAAATAATCGGTTATGTTTGCAAGTGAGAAAGGACATTGAATTCGGGTATTGTAGCATCAGGTTCTGGTCGTGTTGTTCCTGTATCCTGGAAGACGAACTTCAAAGGAAAAGGGTGGTGCTTGCTAGCAAAATTGGATTCAGGATGGTGGAGTGTTTAATTGTGCAAAGTGGCATCAGCGGTTCGGATGATCTGACATGTTTTTTACATTTAGTCAAGTTTTGACTAAATGTTCTAACGTAGAGAGGGAATCGAGACGAGGGTCGTGGTGTATGTGTGTGTATGTGTGTGTATGTGTGTGTGTGTGTGTGTGTGTGTGTGTGTGTGTCTGTGTGTGTGTGTGTCTGTCTGTCTGTCTGTCTGTGCGTGTGTGTGTGTAGAGCGAATCAGACCAAACTACTAGACCGATCTTTATGAAATTTGACATGAGATTTCCTGGGAATGATATTCCCGGACGTTTGTTTTTTTATAAATACCTGTGATGACGTCATATCCGGCTTTTTTTTCTGTCACACCCTCATTTTTCAATCAAATTGATTGAAATTTTGGCCAAACAATCTTCGACGAAGGCCGGACTTCAGTATTGCATTTCAGCTTAAAAATTAATTAATGACTTTGGTCATTAAAAATCTGAAAATTGTAAAAAAAATAATTTGCTTTTAAAACGATCCAAATTTACGTTCATCTTATTCTTCATCATTTTCTGATTCAAAAAACATATAAATATGTGATATTCGGATTAAAAACAAGCTCTGAAAATAAAAAATATAAAAATTATTATTAAAATAAAATTTCCGAAATCGATTTAAAAACAATTTCATCTTATTCCTTGTGGGTTCCTGATTCCAAAAACATATAGATGTGATATGTTTGGATTAAAAACACGCTCAGAAAGTTAAAAAGAATAAAGAAAAGCGTGCTATCCTTCTCAGCGCAACTACTACCCCGCTCTTCTTGTCAATTTCACTGCCTTTGCATCGAGCGGTGGACTGACGATGCTACGAGTATACGCTCTTGCTGTAAAAATGCAGTGCGTTCAGTTTCATTCCGTGAGTTCGACAGCTTGACTAAATGTAGTAATTTCGCCTTACGCGACTTGTTTTTATTCAGGGTATTTACACCCCCGGTATTAGGGGTGTGTATTGGTTTCGCTCGATGTGTTTGTTTGTTTGTTTGTGTTCGCATATAGATCTCAAGAATGAACGGACCGATCGTCACCAAACTTGGTGAACAGGTTCTATACATTCCGGAGACGGTCCTTACAAAAATTGGGACCAGTCAAACACACGGTTAGGGAGTTATTGGTGGATTAAGATTCTACAAGGACTTATAGAGTAACATATTAATGGTCAAAGGGAAATAACCTTCTCAGTTGGTGGCAGTGAGAATGGTTATTTCCCTTTGACCAACGGGGGTGTTTTTCCTACCTCGAAGGAATTTCTTGTTTTTTAAGGATTTCTCTCCGTCTCTGTCTCTTTGTTTTCGTGTCCCTGTTCTTGTTCTTGTCCGTTTCTCTGTCTGTCTGTCTGTCTGTCTGTTTGTGTGTCTGTCTGTGTGTGTGTGTGTGTCTGTTTGTGTGTCTGTCTGTGTGTGTGTGTGTGTCTGTCTGTGTGTGTGTCTGTCTGTCTGTCTGTCTGTAAGTCAGTCTCTCTGTCTGTCTGCCCCCTCTCTTTCTCTCTTTCTCTATATCTCGTTCTGCATGTCTCTCTGTTTCTCTCTCTGTTTCTCTCTCTGTTTCTCTCTCTGTTTCTCGACCCCTCCCCCCTCCCCCCTCCCCCTCGGCCCCGCACCCTTCCCTGTCTGTCTGTATGTTTGTCTGTCTGTCTGTCTGTCTCTGTCTGTCTGTCTCTGTCTGTCTCTGTCTCTGTCTCTGTCTCTCTGTCTCTCTGTCTCTGTCTCTCTCTCTCTCTCTCTCTCTCTCTCTCTCTCTCTCTCTCTCTCTCTCTCTCTTCAATTGTTATCTTTCACAAATCGACGATACGTCCATCTGTTACGAGGACACCATTATTCTAAATTATGAACATTGAACACTGTAATGTCTAATCTAACCCTCACACGAGAACAACTTTTCGCGATACCTCCGGAAATTTAGCACACCTGTCGAGCGCTGACTCTGCGCAGGTAAATCCAACGCAGCGGACGTAGGTACGTGTTCCCCCCCCCCTACCCCTGCATTTACCTGTGATCGCCAACAAGATAGCATCACCCTCTGAAAACCCCTCCCTTCTGTCATCTCTGCTTTCCGCCGATGGCGAGATTCCGACACGGCCGAGTTCTCAAACGGCACAATTTGATGTAACTGACACCTTCAGCCGCCTGTCATGGCGGAAAGAGGTCGCGTGAGGTTACATGGGAATGAATGGGATGGGTGAGCATGGGGCAGAGCGGGGGTGGAGCAATCAATGGTTCGAATCCGAGGGCAACTTCGCTGATGGCATCCAACCACTGGTGGCGATTTTTGCCGCTATTTCGCCATCTGCCAGTGCTCAGCGGACTTTGTCGTGTTTGGATTTGTGTGTATGTGTTACATGTTGAAATGTATGCTATCATCTTTGTTTTTATTGTCGAAATGATGAGTTTGTCTTTGCTGGCACTGAAGGGTAAAAACTGCATTATAAACTTGTCAAAGTTGTCAAGAACGGTTGTAAAGTTGTCAAACCTTGTCTTAAACAGTTCCATAGATGTTAAACTGTCAGTTTTGTTCCTTTATTTTTTTTCGGACGTTGGTGTTTGGTAACAAGGTCTCTGTGTGAATTTGAATACTAGTTTCAATCATTGATTGCTTGTCAGTTCGTTAATCTACATGTTTATTTGTTTTTGTTTGTTAGTTTTTTGTTGTTGTTGTTTTATACCCAGAATTGTAAAATGTATAGAACATTTGATTTGCTTTAAGTTTCAGCTTGCTTTGTCCGCTTTACTTGTGACCAGAAGGGTATCAGTTTTGTGGATCAGATAAGACATAAATGAAGCCCTTTGCTTTTATCATTTGAACGGAACCTAAGTCGTTGGTCTTAAAAGAACCAATGTTGCATATGAAATCACTGGTCTCGAATATATTTGCTGTAATGGAGATGGCTTATAACATGTATCACAGATTGGCACCCAGCCGACCTATGGCAACATGGTGTGTACGCGTGACTCATTTCGAACAGATACTATCTCCACGGAACATATTGTACACATGTTGTTTCAGTCATTTGAAGATTGATATAGTTATCCAACTATCTTGCTAAATTTCAAAGAATAACTGCCCACAGAAGAACGCATTGTTTTTTTTAGTTTTTTTTAAAGTGGTATGCAACTTTACTTTCCTAAAAAAACAAAAAACAAAAACAAAAAAACCAAGTACATTTGACCAGAAACACTGAAGAACTATGACACATGCCATCCGAAATGGGTAAATGATTATATATGTGCTTGCTTGTTTGTAAGTTTGTTTAGTTCCTTCTGGTGTTTGTGGTTGGGTGGTTGCTTGACGCATTCAACTTCAAAAACTAGCTCCTCAGAAGAAAAAAAAGTGTTAATCGCGCAGCGTAATCGTTCCATCTGTTCTTCAGTACTTCCCTCCATCCCCCTTCTCACACACACACACACAGTCCTCCCTCCACCCCCGTAACTTCGTGTGTTAAAAAAATGGCGATGAAAAGAAGGGGAGGCAATTAGGTCAGAGACGACGACGAAGAGCAGACAACCCCTGGATCGACTTTGTGTCAGCCATGATGGATCCCCTATAGCGCGGCGGATCGCCGGTTCCTCAAATCAGGCGAGAGACTTTCTAACGATTTCTCATTAAGCCTTTCAACACAAGGAAATCAACTGATCGACGTTTTGGACAGCCAAGACTTTTTCTGCTTCACGTCCTTTCTTGGAAACATGTCTGAAAATCAGTCACAGGTCAGATGGAGTTGTGACATCAAAAAGTTACGGAATAAAGTATGCAGCGTAGTTGGATCTAGTGTGAAAGTCGCAGAGTAAATTATACATTTCCTGATGGTTCGTTCTATATAATTATCTGTTGTCCGGTTAGTATAGGAAATGTTGTACGAAACAAAGCTCCTGTTTGAATAATATGAAGTACTATTTTAGTTATCTCTGTATTTTTCTGGTCATCTGTTGTTGTTGTTTTTTTACAATAATTTTTTTTTTAAATGAAGAAAGGCTAGTGGGATATATTGGAATGCTTAGTCTTAGTCGTAGACAAACTAAACATTCACTTGTGCATCGACCAGTGGCCCTTGTAGTGGACGGGCAAACACATATCAACACAAAACATGTCCTCAACGTCTGATACACAAAGGGAAGTAAGCGCTACGACATGTGCAAAGGAGTGAGTGAGAGTTGTCCGGATCGCGGAATCTGTCTCCTGGCACCTGAGAGAATAACAAGCATTGACACAAACAAGCTAATTTCATTCTCATTTAAAAAAAAAAAAAGTTTGGCCCCTCGATATCGAGATGGTTAGCACAACTTGTACATGTTTTTTCTCGCACATATTTCTTTTAGTTCCTATGTTACAACACAAATGACAGCCGATCTTTCTCTCAAGCTGTAATATTAGAGTTTTCATTTGTTATAATTTATCTTGCTTGTCTATTAGCCTTTCTGTCAGCCTGCATGTATGCATGCCTTCTGTTCCTTTTCGAGTCTCTCTGAGTCGGGGTCTGTGTCTGTGTGCTTATCTGTCTATCTTTCTTCACGTGTATTTTATTGACAAGGTCAAAGGATTTTTTTTATATGACATTTGCCACAGAATCGATACAGCTCATTTGCTATTATTTGGGTCCGTTGGCATCTACATATTATAGTTGATGGTTGACACATGCACGTAATTCATTCAATGGAATCAGTGAAGCCTGAACCACCCCCCCTCCGTTTGTCTGTCTGTATCTCTCTCTAACTCTGTATCTCTCTCTAACTCTGTATCTCTCTTTCTCTATCTCTATCTGTCCCTCTTTGTTTCTTCTCTTTTTGTCTCTGTCTCTATGTGTGTGTGTGTGTGTGTCTCTCTCTCTCTCTCTCTCTCTCTCTCTCTCTCTCTCTCTCTCTCTCTTCCCCCCTCCCCCCCCACAGACTCGAGAGTCACCCTCAGGTTTCCTTGCTCAGTAGCATCCTTGAAATATTTGTGAGCGAAATGTGAAACAAATTGCTCGTGGGACAACGCACACCAGATTGGCAGATCTCGCCTCGTTGGCTGGCCGAAACTCCTCGAGGAGCGATTAGCCTCCCCTTGATCAAAATTTGATGGCACCGAGACTAACCTTGTGTCTTGGAGTTATTTCCCTTAGCTCCCACGTCAACCAAAGATGGCAACGGAAGCTGGCCTCGAAGTTGTAAATGATTAAGACTCACAGAAGTCCATGAAAATGACATCGCGTTGGTTGTTGTCCTTTGTGGTTTGATTTCATTGCTTTTTGTCGTGTTTTCACAGTTTTTGTTCTCTCCTTTTCCACGCTTGGTTCATTTATTTTTAAAGAGGAAATAAAACAATCGGAACAGGCGTGATTTCAAGGTCTTTGGAATCAGAGCTCGGCTGTTCTGCGATGGAATCTTTTCTCACTGTTTGTTTGAAACGTTCGAAAGCCGTAAGCTGAGGTGAATGATAAGAACTAAATTCACCCTAACCTTACCACATGAAAGTAGTCACTTGGTGGTAAGGGCTGTTCTTGTTGATCATTGGAATGGTTATTGGTGATAACCAGTCTCCAAAGCCTGCACATATACAGGGTGGGCCATAAAAAGTGTCCACATTTAATTTGTTAATATTTTTCCTGTAAAGTGATATTTTCTTTTCTGTTTCAGATAGAATTTGAGACAAGCATCTTAAAATTCTTTTAAAGCCTGAATGGATCGCATTCCAGTACAGGAAAGGACCAAAATCGTTGAACTTTACTTTGCTACCAATTCTGTGGTTCTCGCCCAGCGCGCTTTTCAGAGAGAGTTCCCTGGCACACACTGTCCATGTGCAAGAACTGTGAAGCGCCTCGTGGATAAATTCAGGAACACTGGTAGTCTCGCAGATAACAATAAAGGACATAACCCTGAATTTATCCACGAGGCGCTTCACAGTTCTCGCACATGGACAGTGTGTGCCAGGGAACTCTCTCCAAAAAGCGCGCTGGGCGAGAACCACAGAATTGGTAGCAAAGTAAAGTTCAACGATTTTGGTCCTTTCCTGTACTGGAATGCGATCCATTCAGGCTTTAAAAGAATTCTAAGATGCTTGTCTCAAATTCTATCTGAAACAGAAAAGAAAATATCACTTTACAAGAAAAATATTAACAAATTAAATGTGGACACTTTTTATGGCCCACCCTGTATATATCAAGTTAGTTAAACGAGTGCACAGAACACCAAGATCGTTGGTTTAGTTTCCAAGGGCAATGTGACTAAAACCCAAACCTCCAGTCAACGCATATGCTTTTTCATACCTGCTTTTCTGCAGGATCAGTCCATATTTGATTTGATGTCAGTCTAGCTGTTAATGTGTCCTGGCTGTTCTGGGTTTAGTTATTGCACATGTCGCTTCGCCAATGCTGTGATCTCAAAGAACTTCTGATAACATAAATGAGCCACGTTCTTGTTGCGTATATAGTTAGCATGAAGGATGCTCAGGAGTATTGAACGAAAGGTTATAATATGTCAACCTGATGTTTACCTTTAGTGTACAGGTATGCCTTAGATTGTTCCATTTTGCAGTTATTTTTGTTTTTATTTTATTTATGTTTAAACTTAAACAATGTTGAATGCATTTCTTGTTTACTTACATACAATTGAGGAAGATGGGACACGATGCAGATGAAATGTTCTCTCGTCTCCCCATAACTCCTATCCTTCCATTCTCCCCCCCCCCAACACCACCACCACCAACCTAACAACGACAGACACACCCACAGTTTTAATATGAACCTCCCCAATGTCAAAGCAGAATACTTCTTCCGGTCTCGAGCTGTAAAACGTCAGAACGGAGATCCACCCCGGAGCTATCACGGACACCGCGCGGTCGGTTGCCTCCAGTGTAAATTGTCGGATCGGAACTCAGCGCGACCGGCCACCAGAAAGCTAAAGGGTGCATTGTCATCGGGACGAATCTCCAGAGAACGGACACACAGTGCGGAGTCCCCCAAGGGTGGGAGGTTGACCCGACGTTAATTCCGGCACAATTTGCTCTCACTGAAACCGTTTCTGAGGCGTCGGGTTTGCCGGTATCTAAAAGTCACCCTCGGAATCGGTTCCCTGGATCAAAAGCTTTATTAGGATGCTGGCTGCAGCGATGGGAACTTTTGTGATTGAGATTGTATTGTGGTGTAGTTTTGGGTTTGCGATGGATGTGTTTGTGTTGTTTCGAGATGTGTGGTGTTGTGAATGATTGCCGTGTACTAGATAGCCTATAACACCCACCCCACTTCACCCCTAACAAATGAGACAATTCTGATGGGTTTCCTGGTGTGGCTTCTATTTTTCTTTCTATTTCCCTTTCTTTGTCGCACAACAACATGTTTGGAGTTTACAGAACTGAGTGGAATACTTGCTCAGTTAATGCTTACGATTGAATAATTTAATTCAATTAATTGATAATTCCATTGCATAGTAACAGACAGATATTTATTTTCTGCCTGCAGAAGAAAAGGTCCATGCCCTTTTTATATTTAGTCAAGTTTTGACTAAATATTTTAACATCGAGGGGGAATCGAAACGAGGGTCGTGGTGTATGTGCGTATGTGTGTGCATGCGTGTGTGTGTCTGTATGTGTGTGTAGAGCGATTCAGACTAAACTACTGGACCGATCTTTATGAAATTTGACATGAGAGTTCCTGGGTATGAAATCCCCGAACGTTTTTTTCATTTTTTTGATAAATGTCTTTGATGACGTCATATCCGGCTTTTCGTGAAAGTTGAGGCGGCACTGTCACGCCCTCATTTTTCAACCAAATTGGTTGAAATTTTGGTCAAGTACTCTTCAACGAAGCCCGGGGTTTGGTATTGCATTTCAGCTTGGTGGCTTAAAAATTAATTAATGACTTTGGTCATTAAAAATCTGAAAATTGTAAAAAAAAATAAAAATTTATAAAACGATCCAAATTTACGTTTATCTTATTCTCCATTATTTGCTGATTCCAAAAACATATAAATATGTTATATTCGGATTAAAAACAAGCTCTGAAAATTAAATATATAAAAATTATTATCAATTTTTTTTTTTCGAAATCAATTTAAAAACACTTTCATCTTATTCCTTGTCGGTTCCTGATTCCAAAAATATATAGATATGATATGTTTGGATTAAAAACACGCTCAGAAAGTTAAAACAAAGAGAGGTACAGAAAAGCGTGCTATCCTTCTCAGCGCAACGAATACCCCGCTCTTCTTGTCAATTCCACGTGCACTGCCTTTGCCACGGGCGGTGGAGTGACGATGCTACGAGTATACGGTCTTGCTGCGTTGCGTTGCGTTCAGTTTCATTCTGTGAGTTCGACAGCTACTTGACTAAATATTGTATTTTCGCCTTACGCGACTTGTTGGGTTTTTAAGTCGAAGCAAAAGTGGCAGACAGACTAGACAGATAAACAGAAACATATACGCACGCGCGCACGCATGCACACACGCACACAGGCACGCACGTAAACACACGCGGACACACGCACGCACGCACACACACACACACACCGTCACACACACACACATACCTAAAGTGTGGATGGTTACCTAAGAGGCGGCACTGGGTGTAGTGCCTTTCTAGTGCACTTGCACTACAACAGCACTGGGTGCAGTACTCGCTCCGGCATCGAAGAATTTTGCACTAAAAAATGCACAAAATTTGACCTATTTCGTCGCCTATAGAGGACGGAAAGAATGTCATTTTGAACATTGTTATGACATTCTTTCCGTCAAAAAAGTCAATTTAACGGTGTTAAATGAAGCGACCATCCACACAATTAGGTTGCCATCCAGAGTTTAGGTTGCCATCCACGTGTGGATGGTTGCCTTATGGTGATTTGGGCAACCAAACCTGTGGAAACGGGGGTACACACACACACACACACACACACACACACACACACACACACACGTACACACACACACCTCTTTTTTTTTTTATCTTATCAGACATAATTTTCTTGGTGTTTTTGTTACCTGCGTCGCAAAAGCGCTGTTGGTTATTCATTTCTCTCTCTCTCTCTCTCTCTCTCTCTCTCTCTCTCTCTCTCTCTCTCTCTCTCTCTCTCTCTCTCTCTCTCTCTCTCTCTCTCTCTCTCTCTCTCTCTCTCTCTCTCTCTCTCTCTCTCTCTGCCCCCATGTATGATACAAATAACCGTCGAAAGCTTCCGCTTTTCGTGTTTAGCAGTTACATGACAAATACAGTCTCGGTGACACATGCCATACGTCGACAGCAAAGAGACACCGCCATGATGTCACTTTCGACAACAGCCGCGAAACTTCGGAACCCTTCGTCATTTTTGCACTCTACACCATTGTTACAATCTAGGATGGCTTGTTGTTGTTGTTGTTGTTGTTGTTGTTGTTGTTTTTGTTGTTGTTGTTGCTGTTGTTGTTGGTGGTGGTGGTGATGTTTTTTGCTGCTGCTGTTGTTGTTGTTGTTGTTGTTTTGTTGTTGTTGTTGTTGTTGTTGTTGTTGTTGTTGTTGTTGTTTGTGGTGGAGGTGACGTGCTTCTTCGTTTTCTTCTTCTTCTTCTTCTTCTTCTTTTTCTTCTTCTTGCTTCGGGTCTTGTTTGGTAGTGTGTTTACAAATCTGGCCGTACCGTACATACCTGATTCATCTTGACAAACATTCTCCAGAGAAAGTTATTTACTGATTTCTTTTGACACACTTTCTCAAACAAAAGCTGTTTCAAAAATGTGGCGCCAGCGGTTTACTGATTACAAGTAGAAGGCACATTAACTGAACTCTTCGCATCGTGAACAAGTGTAGGTACGACAAGGAAAATGGCTGTTCATTTGTTACTGCGCCCATCATGTAGACAGATAGTTTCAATTACTTTTCACTGTTGACAAATTGTATAGGTAATTTGCAGCAGATGTAGGCAGGAGGACGCAATGCGCCCTGAGGAACGAATTAGCTTAACTCTAGGTGAGCTTGAGAAGGGTTACCACCTCAAAAACGACATAAGCTACAAAAGGAGGGAGATGATTAACGATGAAGTCAAACACACAATTAACAAAATAACATAAAATAAGATCCATCCGACAACAAACAGCTGTGTTTCGATTTTTGACGTGGATTGATGTTCTTTTACTATGTAAACGCCTGGACACATTTGTGGCGGCTTATGTAAAAGTTTACACAGGACGAGGTATATATATAAACTAGAGGAATACCTAACTAGAGTGAATCGCGAGACAGAGACAGACAACGTGGCGGTTCGCCGTCTTGGAGCACGTGTTGAACATTTTCATCCACCAGTTTGTGCCCACGCAAAGGAAGGCAAGAACATACAGAGAGACAAAAGCCGCCAGACCCCATCACAAACAGAACTCTGCAATCCACAGGTGTTGCCTGGCGAGCTAGCTATAAATAGCTCACAACTTCTAAGGCGAACAACTCTGCAGAGTCTGCTGTGAAGGGCGACGGTAGTCTCCCTGTCACACTCGACCCCCTTTGAATGAACTTTGTCCCCAAAGTTTCGAACCCTGGACCCGCCAAGCTTAGGTCCCTCCTAGGTTCGTGGAATGGGAACAGCACAAAAATGATTCAGTGGCCTGAACATTTCATGTCGAGTCCCATCCCTGTCGACGACGCCAAATGTAACCGAGTGCCGAAACACCACAATCACCTTTGAAGGCGAAGTCCACTCAAACGGGATTGAGAATTTTAGAGCTTATTTCTAAGCCCTATAATAACTGTTATGGCTTCTCAAAGGAAGGCCCGAACATACAGACACGTTAAAATTAATATTAAAAGTCCTACGGTTTTGAGCCATTAAGGACTTGAGTGTTTGTCCGCTTTCAAAAAGAGGAAAGAAAGAAACAAAAAATAAGGAGAGGAGGGCAGGGGGTGGGGTTGAGTTGATAATGCTCTGTGGAATTTGTTAAAATGAAAATTAGTTAAGATGTTTCTTGGTAAGAATTATAAGTCTGTATTCTATATCTTGAATAACGGGCTTGTAATATTTTTATTTTTTTTATTTCAAATCGAGTTAAAAAGTGGAACCTTTCAGGATCACCAATAAAACCAAATAGATGAGCAAGTAAGAGGAACACGAACAATAAATCTCAAAACTTTTTACAAATAAAAGGATTAAGATGTAAGCCACGAAGGCCGTGGTAATAAAAACAATATGTACAGTTTGGCGACTAGTGGGCCTTGGGTGAGGATATGTTGTCTAGAAGGTAGTCGCTGGAATCAGGAGGGATGGCGGGAGCCACTCGACCTCAAACTGAAACACGCTGATGTGATAATCTGGGCTTAGTTATACCCACAGCCCCATGTCCGAGTCCCTGACCAGTCGGCACAGCAGCAAGCTGTGTGACCAGCCTAGAGAACTGCTACTGCGCAGATAATCCTGGGGACTCAGACCATGGAGCTGCATATGGTCATATAAGGTTTTAAAGGTAATTCTATTTGTAGCGCATGGAGCGAAAATGTGTTGAAATGAATAGGGTTCTCCACAATGGCAGGACTTGTTAAAGATATGGAAGCGGCAGCCGCCGGCACGGAGGCGTCTGAAGATAGTGAGGAGGTTTGTTGGGAGATCGGGGTGTAGATCGTTCATATCAATGGGTTGATAGGACAGAGATGTTACGTACTGACTTCGAATGAGTTTACGGATTTTACTGTAGAACTCGGTTACTGAGTAGCCGATGTTAGTGTTAGCTGGGCTAGATTCTGCCGCTTCTTTGGCAGCGACATCCGCCAGTTCATTTCCCCGGACCCCTACGTGAGAGGGGACCCAGAGAAATGATACGGATGTGCCGGATGAGATTAACTGGTGACATATAAAGAGGATTTCTCTTTGTAGCTCTGCCCGATTTGATGTGTTTCGATGCAGAGCTTGTAATGAAGAGCGCGAGTCAGAGCAGAAAACTACCGCACGCGGTGTGACTGGGAGGTCATTTATAAAAGTGCATGCCATGAGCAAGGCAAATAGCTCGGCTGAGAATATGGAGATGTCTTTATTAAGAGTATATTTCCTTGAGATTTTGAGATCTGGGATCACAAAGGCGCAGCCAACGCTGCCGTCTGCAAATTTGGATCCGTCAGTAAAGACTTTTAAATGCTCCGAGAATTTGTAGTTTAGGGTTTCTTTTGTAACAGTAGCTAGGTAGACGGGGTTATCTTTTTTGGTAGTATTATCTTCACTGTCGTATATGATAGTAGGGGTTTCCTCAAGCCAAGGCGGGTAGGAGGGCGGGGGGACCCTGGCCAGCTCACTGACCTTCACCCCGCTATCGGCTAGAATGCGGTTTACTGTGTCGGATAAGGGTAGCGTTTTGGCCAAGAGTTGAGTGCTATGTTTGGTGTTGGCCTCATAATTTTGGTGCTGAGGAAAAAAGTCAGTCAGGACCTCGCAGGCAGAGTTCTCTACCGCGTGGGCTCTGACAGCATACTGAGCTGAACGGAGTTTTATCTCATCCACAAGGGGCAGCCACCCACACTCGCTGTAGACTCGACTCTTACTCGCTTGTTGGGAGAGTCCCAGAGCTATTTTGAGCGCCCTGCACTCTATAATAGCCAGTTTTTTCATGAGCGCCGGGCGCGTCGCGAAATAAGCTTCGCACCCGTAAAGGAGGCGGGAGCGAATTAATGCCCGCACTACCTCTGTGACACACTTACGCCCTCTGGCCCAGGATTGGGACGCCAGGTAGCGTATGATATAAAGATCCTTGTTGGCCTTATTGATCAGATGTTCGATATGACTGGTCCAGTTAAGTCGGGTATCGATGATAACGCCGAGGAACTTAACTTCTGAGCTCGGTTTGATAATATCACAACCTATCTTTATACTGCAGTTCCTGTACAGTTGTCTACGGGAGACAACAAGAAAGACTGTTTTATTTGAGGCTAGTTGGAAGCCGTTGGTGTACATATATTGACAGAGGTTGTCGATTTTAGTTTGGTAAGAAGATAAGTCAACAGTGTTGGTAACTCTGTTATGGCGTGGTCTATTAGTGTCTATTAAGGCGAGGTCGTCCGCATACAGAAGTACACTGGCACCGTCAACCTTAACAGAAGTAATGTCATAGAGCATGATGCTGAATAAGTTTGGCGCGATGATACTGCCCTGGGGAACCCCCATGTCCAGCGCATGGGTTTCGGACACCGAAGAGCCCACCCGGACAGACATCTTGCGATTGCTGATGAAGTTTTTGATGAATTGGTACATGTGGCCAGAGACACCGATTCTGCCGAGTTTTAGGAGTAGACGAGCATGCCAGACGCTGTCGTACGCAGATTTAATATCAAAGAAGGTTCCAAGAAGAGAATTATTACTATGTGCCAAGGTCTTTTTGATTTTTTCAGTGACGTGCACAATGTGGTCCGCACACGAACGACCTTGCCTAAAACCTGCCTGGCATGTAGGAATGATATTGTGTTTATTGAGGTGGAACTCCAGCCTCTGGTTCACCACACGCTCAAAGATCTTGCTGAGGTGGGGGGTTAGTGATATGGGGCGGTAACTGCCAGGTAGATTGCCCGGTTTTCCGCTCTTCAATACTGCTACTACTTGTGAGTCTGACCACACACACAGACACACCAAAGCCGCCAGACCACATCACAAACAGAACTCTACAATCCACAGGTGTTGCCCCCCCCCCCCCCCCCCCCACACACACACACACACACACAGAAGTCGTATATATATATATATATATATATATATATATATATATATATATATATATATATATATATATATCTATAAATATATAGAGATAGATGACAGTGTATTTTTCGCGTGGCTATAAATTGATTCGACCTTTGCACTTTTACAATGAGGACAACTTACGGGTGCAAGGAAAGCGTTCTGGACAGTGCAGTGACCTTCTAAAAATAGTAACGTGCAGTGACCTTCTAAAAATAGTAACGGGAATATGGATTGACGCCACACGAAGGAAGGGAGATAAACGCAAAACACTGGAGAAGATAAGGAAGAGTTAATGGGAATGGATCTGGGAAGATGAACAGAAAAACCAAAATCGGTTCAGCGCTGCGCGCTGAGAGCACGTGATGAAAATTCTCATCGACCAGGTTGTGTCCGGGGTCTACCTGAATATGCCCACCAAATTTGAAGCAGATCCATAGAGAACTTTGGCCGTGCATCGCGAACACACACACACACACACACACACACACACACACACACACACACACACACACACACACACACACACACACACACACACACACACACAAGTTGAGGAATACCCGGCTTCGCCGGGGTGAATCGCGAGACAGAGACAGACAGCGTGGCGGTTCACCACAATCACCTTTGAAGGCGAAGTCCTGTCAAACGGGTTTGAGAATTTTAGAGCTTATTTCTTAGCCCTATATTATCTGTTGTGGCTTCTCAAATGCCAGAACATACAGACAGACAAAAACCGCTAGACCCCATCACAAACAGAACTCTACAATCCACAGGTTTTTGCCCACACACACACACACAAACACACACACACACAGAGAAGCCGTATATATATATATGTATATCTATATCTATAAATATATAGAGATAGGTGAGAGTGTATTTTTCGCGTGGCTATAAATTGATTCGACCTTTTCACTTTGACAGTAAGAACAACTTACGGGTGCAAGGGAAGCGTTCTGGACAGCGCAGTGACATTCTAAAAATAGTAACTTAGAAACGGGAATATGGATTGAAGCCACACGAAGGCGCAAAACACTGGAGAAGATAAGGAAGAGTTACTGGGAATGGTGAATTCGCCGGGGTGAATCGCGAGACAGAGACAGACAGCGTGGCGGTTCACCACAATCACCTTTGAAGGCGAAGTCCTGTCAAACGGGTTTGAGATTTTTAGAGCTTATTTCTTAGCCCTATATTATCTGTTGTGGCTTCTCAAATGCCAGAACATACAGACAGACAAAAGCCGCTAGACCACATCACAAACATAACTCTACAATACACAGGTTTTTGCCCACACACACACACACACACACAGAGAAGCCGTATATATATATATATATATATATATATGTATATGTATATCTATAAATATATAGAGATAGGTGACAGTGTATTTTTCGCGTGGCTATAAATTGATTCGACCTTTTCACTTTGACAGTAAGAACAACTTGAGAATTTTAGAGCTTATTTCTTAGCCCTTTATTATCTGTTGTGGCTTCTCAAATGCCAGAACATACAGACAGACAAAAGCCGCTAGACCACATCACAAACAGAACTCTACAATACACAGGTTTTTGCCCACACACACACACAAACACACATACACACAGAGAAGCCGTATATATATATATGTATATCTATATCTATAAATATATAGAGATAGGTGAGAGTGTATTTTTCGCGTGGCTATAAATTGATTCGACCTTTTCACTTTGACAGTAAGAACAACTTACGGGTGCAAGGGAAGCGTTCTGGACAGCGCAGTGACATTCTAAAAATAGTAACTTAGAAACGGGAATATGGATTGAAGCCACACGAAGGAAGGGAGATAAACGGAAAACACTGGAGAAGATAAGGAAGAGTTACTTGTAATGGTGAAATGAACACAAAAACCCAAATCGGTTCAGCGCTGCGCGCTGAGAGCACGTGTTGAAATATCTCATCGATGATATTGTGTCCAGGGTGTAGCTGAATACGGTGTCCAAATTTGAAAAAGATCCACCAAGAACTTTGGCGTTGTGATGTGGTGTAGCGGCTTTGGTGTGTCGGTATGGGGGCCCGGGTAGCTGAGGTGGAACCAAAATCGGTTCAGCGCTGCGCGCTGAGAGCACGTGTTGAAAATTCTCATCGACCAGGTTGTGTCCGGGGTCTACCTGAATATGCCCACCAAATTTGAAGCAGATCCATCGAGAACTTTGTCCGTGCATCGCGAACACACACACACACACACACACACACACACACACACACACACACACACACAGACAGACACAAGTCGTATATATATATAGATAGACTAGATGAATACCCGCTTCGCCGGGTACGGCTTCGCCGGGAAGAAGTCGAGCCGAATACCCGGCTGCGCCGGGGACCCGGCTGTACGCCGGCTTCGCCGGCGCACCGCACGAAGGAAGGGAGATAAACGCGCAAAACACTGGAGAAGATAAGGAAGAGTAATACCCGGCTTCGCCGGGACAGTGACCTTCTAAAAATAGTATAACGGGAATATGGATTGAGCGTTGTCGACAGTGACCTTCTAAAAATAGAAACGAGAATATGGATTGACGCCACACGAAGGAAGGGAGATAAACGCAAAACACTGGAGAAGATAAGGAAGAGTTAGTGGGAATGGATCTGGGAAGATGAACAGAAAAATCAAAATCGGTTCAGCGCTGCGCGCTGAGAGCACGTGTTGAAATATCTCATCGACCAGGTTGTGTCCGGGGTGTACCTGAATATGCCCACCAAATTTGAAACAGATCCATCGAGAACCTTGGCCGTGCATCGCGAACACACAGACATACACACACACACACAGACACATGTCGTATATATATATAGATAACTAGGTGATTACCCGAAGTAGAGCCGAATACCAGGCTGCGCCTGGGACCCGGCTTTGCCAGGTGTACGCCGGCCTTGCCGGCGCACGAAGGAAAGGAGATAAACGCGCAAAACACTGGAGACCTTCTAAAAATAGTAACGTGCAGTGACCTTCTAAAAATAGTTACGGAATGGGAATACCCGCGCGCCATACGAAGGAAGGGAGGTAAACGCTGAAAACACTGGAGAAGATAAGGAAGAGTTACTGGTAGTGGATCCAGACAAAAAAACCAAAATCGGTTCAGCGCTGCGCGCTGAGAGCACGTGTTGAAATATCTCATCGACCAGGTTGTGTCCCGGGTGTACCTGAATATGGCCACCAAATTTGAAACAGATCCATAGAGAACCTTGGCCGCGCATCGCGAACAGACACACACACAGACACAAGTCGTATATATATATATATGGATGTTGCAGACAGCGGGCACGCAGGGTTAAAGGCTGACATATTCCTATTTAATTAGTTCAATTACTTCCAGGGCTTTTCCCATCGTTGCGGGGATGTATGAAATAAGCTTGCTGCAAAGTTTTAGGTTTTAAGTCCTTACCAATTACGAGAAATAATTAATTCTTTATTGCATTGTTTAGCAACAGTTCTCCAGGACTTGGGCTATTTTTAGACCGTTGACGTCACATCGTGGCGTTTCGTAAACCAAAGATGGCGTCGGAGACAGTCAAAGCGCGGTTGCGTACAATGGCAAAAAAGATAGAAGTAAACCCGTCTAAAGCTATCAAGGCCACTAAATCTGCTGAGACGAGAAAGTGGACTCCTTGTTTTATCACCACGCAGCACCAGCGCTGGGTCCGGCTGACAGAAAGTTTGTTTTCGTCAGAGGCCCATCGCTTCAAATTGAGAACCAAGTACAAAGGGGATACTGAACTCACCAAAGTTTTGCTGGACACGTGAGTACATAGGCCTATTACTAGAAAATAAGATGTACTTGTAGCTTGTCAGCTGAAGCCTGTGGCCTTAATCTTGCGAAGATGTGCTGTGAGAGATCGTATATTTCCGCCTGCGCAATTTCCGGAAAACATCCACTTTCACTTTGAGACTGTTCTGTTTACATTCGACACTATCAACACCACTTTGCAATACTGAAATACTTTTTTCTGTGTTCGAAAGCTACAGCCAATCGTTATTATATCCCCTTAGGTACAGTTTTATAACATTATTGGCACATGTAAACAATATGACTTAATTAATGAACGTTACGTATATGGCAGCCTGTAAGATAAGTTCAAGACGCCTCCTTCCCGCATACAAAGTCGGTGACACCTCCACATAATCATCTATCCGGCTTTTACATGGGATGAAAACGACCTATTACTTGGACATATGTCAACAATACTCAGCCTGGTTATGTCATACACATAGTAATATTACTTTGTACTTTATCAATCTTTGCAGGTCAACACTGTTGTCATAAACGTACTTTAATCAGCAAATAATTCCCGCTCCAAACGGTTGAGAAGAAACCGCGGAGTCGGATGCGTTGAAATCACATAAACAATCTTGCGGACACCAGACAGGGTTCAGATCAGTTGCCGGTTGTGTGTGTGTGTGTGTGGTCTGTGTGTGTGTGTGTGTATGTGTGTGTGTGTGTGTGTGTGTGTGTGTGCACGGTCTGTGTGTGTGTGTGTGTGTGTGTGTGTGTGTGTGTGTGTGTGTGTGTGTTTCAGCGATCCATAGCTCAGTTGCAAATAGGCTATGCAGCCGTCAAGAGCAGCTCTCAAGTTAACATATCAGACGAAACATCAGAAATATGCTCCCTCAGTACCACGCATCTGCAGGTACAGAACCCTCCCTCCCAAACAATCAACTCCCCCAACTATCACACATATATCTGTCACTAACATCTGCTGACACACTGCGCCACCGCGCCCCCCTGCTTCGTCGGGTGTCCGATCCCTGTTTTTCCACCACTAGCGCCTACCCCTTTTCCCGCCTCCCATTGTCAAAGAGCGACAAAAGGGAGAGAAGTCAGACTGAGGGGAAACCAGGCGAGATAAACGCCGGTGAAAAACGGACTCAAAGTGATACGATCAGTCTCCCCACACCGGCCGACGGAATGTCGAATGATACCCCATTCCAATCTAGACTGCATCATTTTGGCTCAATTTCAAGGACCCCAAAAGTCAAACTGGCGCTATTCTCACCCGCTTCCATTTAGCGTGCAGAAGGTTTGAAACCATGGCTCCAAGAACAGCGCGAAGGATGTCGAGAAGAGCAGTTCTTTGGGTGGCGTTCTTCCTGGGACCATACAATCCCAAAGCGTGTCGCTTTTACAGCCTTTTCACAGGTAAAAGGGGGGAGGGCCAGCAACATTGAGCCGAGTGTCACAACACACAACTAGAGGCATTCACACGGGCTGAACAGTTTCAGCATGCTAGCGTCATAAACACCCTCTCTTTCACCCTGTAGACTGGCAGAAGAAGAGAAGAAGAATAGGGAATGGGGTGACTGAGGTGGGCGACGTTGGGAGGAGGGGGGGGGGGGGGGGAGTAAGGATGTCATGCTGTGTGATTCCATACCGTGATACTAAATTCGTTTGTAGGGGATGAAAGTCGCTTGATCATGTCAATGCTTGTTATTCAGGCTCTCAGGTGCCAGGGGATGAAAGTCGCTTGATCATGTCAATGCTTGTTATTCAGGCTCTTGATCATGTCAATGCTTGTTATTCAGGCTCTCAGGTGCCAGGGGATGAAAGTCGCTTGATCATGTCAATGCTTGTTATTCAGGCTCTCAGGTGCCAGGGGATGACAGTCGCTTGATCATGTCAATGCTTGTTATTCAGGCTCTTGATCATGTCATTGCTTGTTATTCAGGCTCTCATGCGCCAGGGGATGAAAGTCGCTTGATCATGTCAATGCTTGTTATTCAGGCTCTCAGGTGCCAGGGGATGAAAGTCGCTTGATCATGTCAATGCTTGTTATTCAGGCTCTCAGGTGCCAGGGGATGAAAGTCGCTTGATCATGTCAATGCTTGTTATTCAGGCTCTCATGTGCCAGGGGATGACAGTCGCTTGATCATGTCAATGCTTGTTATTCAGGCTCTTGATCATGTCAATGCTTGTTATTCAGGCTCTCAGGTGCCAGGGGATGAAAGTCGCTTGATCATGTCAATGCTTGTTATTCAGGCTCTCAGGTGCCAGGGGATGAAAGTCGCTTGATCATGTCAATGCTTGTTATTCAGGCTCTCAGGTGCCAGAGGATGAAAGTCGCTTAATCATGTCAATGCTTGTTATTCAGGCTCTCAGGTGCCAGGGGATGAAAGTCGCTTGATCATGTCAATGCTTGTTAATCAGGCTCTCAGGTGCCAGGGGATGAAAGTCGCTTGATCATGTCAATGCTTGTTATTCAGGCTCTCAGGTGCCAGGGGATGAAAGTCGCTTGATCATGTCAATGCTTGTTATTCAGGCTCTCAGGTGCCAGGGGATGAAAGTCGCTTGATCATGTCAATGCTTGTTATTCAGGCTCTCAGGTGCCAGGGGATGAAAGTCGCTTGATCATGTCAATGCTTGTTATTCAGGCTCTCAGGTGCCAGGGGATGAAAGTCGCTTGATCATGTCAATGCTTGTTATTCAGGCTCTCAGGTGCCAGGGGATGAAAGTCGCTTGATCATGTCAATGCTTGTTATTCAGGCTCTCAGGTGCCAGGGGATGAAAGTCGCTTGATCATGTCAATGCTTGTTATTCAGGCTCTCGGGTGCCAGGGGATGAAAGTCGCTTGATCATGTCAATGCTTGTTATTCAGGCTCTCAGGTGCCAGGGGATGAAAGTCGCTTGATCATGTCAATGCTTGTTATTCAGGCTCTCAGGTGCCAGGGGATGAAAGTCGCTTGATCATGTCAATGCTTGTTATTCAGGCTCTCGGGTGCCAGGGGATGAAAGTCGCTTGATCATGTCAATGCTTGTTATTCAGGCTCTCGGGTGCCAGGGGATGAAAGTCGCTTGATCATGTCAATGCTTGTTATTCAGGCTCTCAGGTGCCAGGGGATGAAAGTCGCTTGATCATGTCAATGCTTGTTATTCAGGCTCTCAGGTGCCAGGGGATGAAAGTCGCTTGATCATGTCAATGCTTGTTATTTAGGCTCTCAGGTGCCAGGGGATGAAAGTCGCTTGATCATGTCAATGCTTGTTATTCAGGCTCTCAGGTGCCAGGGGATGAAAGTCGCTTGATCATGTCAATGCTTGTTATTCAGGCTCTCAGGTGCCAGGGGATGAAAGTCGCTTGATCATGTCAATGCTTGTTATTCAGGCTCTCAGGTGCCAGGGGATGAAAGTCGCTTGATCATGTCAATGCTTGTTATTCAGGCTCTCAGGTACCAGGGGATGAAAGTCGCTTGATCATGTCAATGCTTGTTATTCAGGCTCTCAGGTGCCAGGAGACTGGTTCTGCATACCTCTCACATAATTATATTCTATTACACATGTCGTATGGATTTAGAGCGCTTACTTCCCTTTGTTTATCAGATCTATAAATAGCGCTCTGACTCATTTGTTTAAGATTCTCGTTTGTCGAAGGTCACTCCAGACGAACCTGTCAATAACGACCACCAAAGGGACATACTTAAAATGATTGATACAGCTAGACAGGTGGCCGCTGTGGAAAGGTCAAAAGTATACAAAAAAGAGTCTGGGATTCATCGTTGCGGTCGTTGTAAACATGTGGTCGTTATCGAGAGGTGGTCGTTATGGCAAGATTAACAGTATAACCTTACCTCAGTGATGCGACTACTCAGACACACATTTGTGAACCCTGTTTGACCGGCTTTTCACAATACAAATATATTTTACAAGGACTGCCAAATCACCTGTGCACCCGACCACGAACATGATTTCTGTCATGTTAATATACTCACGCTCAAAGTATAGCGACATCATGTTCGGAAAACGTCTCTGCTCAGTGCTACCCGTGAGGTTTTAAGCTGAAATTATCTCGCAGACATCAATGTCAATACGCTAAAGTAAATAAAAAAAAACCATGTCTACTTTGCGCAGGAAACGGTAATACTAATGATGTTTGGTATGAACTCCAAGTGTGTATGTGTGTGTGTGCGTGTGTGTGTGTGTGCGTGGGTACGTGCTTGCGTGCGTGCGTGCGTGCGTGCGTGCGTGCGTACGTGAGTGCGTGTGTGTGTGTGTGTACTCAGAAAGGACATAGGTCAGATTTGTTTAGCAATGTGCTCCAATGCCAATGGGTGAAGGTAACTCGCACTGTCAGATTTACAAACTATGCATTCAAGGTTCAAGTATAAAAAGTTCTGTATTTGCACTCACCGGAAATGCGAATTGTCAACGGCAGCTATGTCAAAAGTTCATCCTTTATGCTTGAAAATAAATAACATGTCTAGTTCAGTTAGCGCACTGGGAGACATAATCTTTTTTGCAAATAACCTTACCACAAAACAATAACAAAAAAAGAATCCGGAAACAATCTTCAACCAAAAAAATAAAACAGTAAATCATACCAGGAGCCCAAAACTGTAATAAATCGTCTCCAAGGAGTTGACATTACCAGCAAATTCCTGACTTGTTTCTCTTTGAAGTTAGGAATAGGTTTTCATGTCGAGATCATTGCTTTAGAATTGATCTGGCGTTTTGCAAACACAAACACGATTTATTAGCTTTGTTTTTCGGTTCTTCAAGACTTTGAAAAATGATTCCGCGATTTTGCTTTGTGACCCTTCAAGTTCAAAACCCAAAACCTCATTCATCTTCTCCAAACTAATGATACACCACGGTTTGTTTAAGGAAGCGGGTCTCAAGATTCAAACACTGTTTTTAAATACCCACACAATAAACGAGTCTGGATTTAAAAAAAAAATTCTTTTAAGTTCTTAACTTTTAATACGCATGTCTGGGAATTGCTTCTTTTTTTTCTCTTTTTTTGTTGTTGTTTGTTTGGGGGGGGGGGGGGGGCTTTCTGTCTGTGATTTGTTTCGTTTTTTTGTAAAACAACAATTCACTCTGATTATTGCGTTTTTGGTTTTGCACTGATAACCAGTCATCTATTTTCTTCAAAAACGCTGACAGTGGCAAATTCAAACATGCGTATCTGCTGTAATTTAACAGCTAATGCATCATTTAATGCACAACTGCTTCAGAAATATAGTCTTGACATTTATCTTCACATCTGTTTTCTACGCCTGACTTCGCACGTATCGTGGCGGTTATTGGTGTACTCCGTGACATACATCAACGTTAAGGTTAAGGGTTGGTGCAGATGGCTGCTGCCATTGTCTATCTGTTAGGTAGTGACTAGCCCGCACGCACGCACGCACGCAAGCACCCAGACACACACACACACACACACACACACATACACGCACGCACGCACGCACGCACTGTCACACACACACACACACATACACACACACACACACACATGCACACACACACACACACAGACACACACACACACACACACGTACACACACACACACACACACACACTCACACACGCACCTACGCAATCGTATACACTCACGCGCGCGAACGCAAACACGCACGCATATTAACGCAGACATACGTACGCACTGTAGAAGGGGGGGGGGGGGGGGGGCGGGGGGGGGGGGGGGGGCGGTGAAGAGCATCTCTGCAAATCTGCACTGCGGTAAATGTTCAAAGTACACAGAGCAAGGATACAAAGACGAGACAGAACAAATAAAATAAATATAACAGGACACACACAACGGAAGCAGGTGACTGCAAACATTGCAGAGAGTATGCATACAGACTGAAAGAACACGAATATTTAATAAACAATAATCAAACAAATTAGCAACAAAACATAACTACATAACAGAACTGTGGCATGCAATCAAAACATTTCTTTTGAAAGACCGTTGGTGAAATACAAAGTTAACATATGACCAGAACAGTATAACCATGCGGCATGCATGAACCGACTGAGGGATTTATAAAATCAGTATATATAACCATGGAATATTTGGGCGAATCATAAAACATATTTTTGTAGTGCATGATAAAACTATTACGTTGAATCACTGACAAGTAAATACTGTTTCAGATTGTAAGAATTATATTTAAATTAATACTACGGTCAGGAAATTTCCATTGGTGTGATTGCAAAACGATGGGTCGGCTTTTTGAAACGAGAAGGTAGTTGGAGGGGACGATGGTCATTATTTTTGTTACAGTTAACTTATAACTCAGCAAACATACACTATTAAATGAATATGGAAATTCGTTACTAAACGCATTAGTGTGGCGTGAGCAATGATTAAAATCTACGGTGTGTCCGCTCCAAACGCTTGCTTTACACCAATTGTCAAAGTTATTCATTTGGTGCAGTTTGAAATAATAACTATTGATAAAACTATCAAATAACCAAAGTGAAGTAATCGCTCTGTTTGCAAACGACATGTGTAATAGAGTAAGCGAGAGTTGTACGGAACCTTTTCTCCTGGCACCTGAGAGAATAACAAGCATTGAAATGAACAAGCGACTTTCATTCTCTATTCAATTCTATTGATGAAACTGTTGTGTTGTCTTGTGAGTTCTTGCAGCAAGATGAGTTTTGTGCACGAAAGTAACCTCAAAATCTAAACATACTTTCATCAGGTGAATATTGTAACAACGTCATTATTGTCACCATCACACTCAATAACAGCTGTGACTAAGAATAAAATACAAGTACCAACAATCAGATGAATAAAAACAGCGACATAAAAACATCAGCAGTGAAAGCAATAACAACACTGACGACAACAACAACAACAACAACAACAACAACAACAACAACAACAACAACAACAACAACAACAACAACAACAACATGGAATCTTATTTGTACCGTCAAAACTTTCCAAATAATTTTCTGCGGAAAAATCGGGACTGTAGACCCACTGAGCTGCTGTGGCAACAGTTGTCACGAGTAAACTTCAAAACGAGCGGTTGCCTCCCTTTAGCTGCAGGTCTCAACAATGATAGACTCTGTGTCGACGGTTTTCGAATAGTTGTTGTAGTTGTAGTTGTTGTTGTTGTTGTTGTTGTTGTTGTTGTTGTTGTTGTTGTTGTTGTTGTTGTTGTTGTTTGTTGTTTTATGTGTTTGTTGTTTGTTTTTTGTTAACTTTGTTTTTTGTTTTTTGTTTATTTATTTGTTAGTTTGTTTGTTTGTTTATTTGATTTTGCATGGTCATGTTACAGTTTACGTTTTCAGATACACACGTATTCAGCGAGTACAGTTCTTTGCAGCGATATCACATAACGGCATTTACTCATGATCGCTTTGTAAGTCTTCTCATTGCGTTGACAAACCAATCGTTTTCATCCCTGTGAGTGTTAGTGATATTCAAGGATGCTTGAACAATACCGCCGTCTCCAGCTTTGTGTTTTCCTGGGGAAACTTCGGTTTGAGTGTACACAGCTTGGATAGATTGATCATGTGTGGGTTTTTTTCTTTCCATTCGACCATGTAAGATCCTTTTTACATTTAGTCAAGTTTTGACTAAATGTTTTAACGTAGAGGGGGGAATCGAGACGAGGGTTGTGGTGTATGTGTGTGTGTGTGTGTGTGTGTGTGTGTCTGTGTGTGTGTGTGTGTGTGTGTGTGTGTGTGTGTGTGTGTGTGTGTGTGTCTGTGTCTGTGTCTGTGTGTGTAGAGCGATTCAGACCAAACTACTGGACCGATCTTTATGAAATTTGACATGAGAGTTCCTGGGAATGATATCCCCGGATTTTTTTTCTCATTTTTTCGATAAATACCTTTGATGACGTCATATCCGGCTTTTTTTAAAAGTTGAGGCGGCACTGTCACACCCTCATTTTTCAATCAAATTGATTGAAATTTTGGCCCAGCAATCTTCGACAAAGGCCGGTGTTCGGTATTGCATTTCAGCTTGGTGGCTTAAAAATTAATTAATGACTTTGGTCATTAAAAATCTGAAAATTGTAAAAAAAAAAAAATTTATAAAACGATCCAAATTTACGTTCATCTTATTCTTCATCATTTTCTGATTCCAAAAACATATAAATATGTTATATTTGGATTAAAAACAAGCTCTGAAAATTAAAAATATAACAATTATTATTAAAATTAAATTTCCGAAATCGTTTTAAAAACTATTTCATCTTATTCCTTGTCGGTTCCTGATTCCAAAAACATATAGATATGATATGTTTGGATTAAAAACACGCTCAGAAAGTTAAAACGAAGAGAGGTTGTACAGTAAAGCGTGCTATGAAGCACAGCGCAACCGAGCCAAACAGGCTCGTCACTTTCACTGCCTTTTGCACTAGCGGCGGACTACGTTCAGTTTCATTCTGTGAGTTCCACAGCTTGACTAAATGTAGTAATTTCGCCTTACGCGACTTGTTTGTTGTTGTTGCCTAAGTTTCCTTTGAGAGACATGACGCATAATTATATTTCATTTTATTTTATTTCAGTCTGTTCAAAAAGAATTCAAAAACAAAATAAACAAACACACAAACAGAAATCAAACAAAAAAATCAAAAAGAAAAGAAAAAAGTGAAGACAACCAAACAAACAACCAAACAAACAACCAAACGAACACACATACAATCAAACAACCAGACAACAAAAGAACAGACAGACAAGGGAATTGGAACTCTACACAAAGTAAGACAAAAGGAACCCTTGACAACTGTTTCTGTCGCAATAAGGCGTAAGCTCTCTGCATTCATTGTTCTTGAGAATACTTGAGTTTTCTTGAATTTTGGACGGAAAAACTAAAGAAACAAAAACATAGAATGTGAATGCCTTACACGTAGAATACACACACACACACACACACACACACACACACACACACACACACACACACACACACACACACACACACACACACACACACATACAAACACACACACGCACACACACACACGCGCGTGCGCGCGCGCGCATGCCCACACACACACACACACACACACACACACACACACACAGTGCAATTTTGTACACCAGAGTACCGAAAATCTCTGCACAAAGGGGGAAAACTCTTGCACGCCAAACCCCCATGGGATGAAGCGCAGGGAGAGAATCGCGCACAAGAGTTTTCTCCCTTCGTTCAAGGTAGGGAGAGATGGAGACGAAGCCCATGCAATCAAGGTAATGAGAAATCGATAGGCAGACATTGCGCCAGATTGAACCTGGGATTTTTTTCTTTTTTCTTTAGCTCCCTGGTGGATCAGGCTGTGAGATGAAGCGAGATGGTAGAGGGGGGGAGGGGGGGGGGGGGAGGAGGCGCGAGGGATTATGGGCTTAATTGACTAAGGGAAAGGAGGGGAGGGTGGGAGGGATTGATAGTCTAAATTGGAAAAGGGATGATGAGGGTGGTTGTGAGGACGAAGGAGGTTGGCGTTGCTATATATACGTTGCGAGTCAAATGAGAAATACTATGACATGTGACATCTCAGATATTGTGTGAGGTAAAATCAAAAGGAGCAACATATGTATACAGCAGTTTGGAAAAAAAGACTGCGGTCGTTGTTATGATGTGGTTAGTCTTTACAAGGAAACACACATGCACTAACACACGCGCACACACACACACACATACACACACACACACGCATACACACACACACACACACACGCGCGCGCGCGCACACACAACCACACACACATACACACACACACACACACGCATACACACACACACATACACACACACACACATACACACACACCACGCATATGCAAACAGACAGACAAACATGAACTCACACACACACACACACAC
>NC_090258.1:22096558-22109058 GCF_037325665.1 Littorina saxatilis
GGTAAAAGGAGAAACAGAATCCGTTAGTCGCCCCTTACGACATGCTGGGGAGCATCGGGTAAATTCTTCCCCCTAACCCGCGGGGGGAAAATCGTAATCAAAAATGAACCACTTTACACCGTGTCCAACGGGCCCGACTTTCAAGAATAACCCAGAGCTTGGACTAACTCTGAACGGGGTGGAACAATTGAAAGGCTGCTATGTTTTGGGATGATTATATTCTAATAGGTCACCCGCATCCCACAGAAGAAGCAGAACAGACAAATGATAAGTAAACAAATACATTCTCAAGGTCTGATTGAGTCTGAAACCAGGTACATGTATTCAGTAGTAAGAAGGTAATATTATCCTCCTCCTCCTCATTGGCTTTTTATCTCTCCGTGATGATTGACTGCCGGCAGAGATGTGTAAGGTGAGTCTTATTAAACTGCAACGTTGGTGTTGTTGTTGTAGTTGTAGTTGTTGTTGTAGTTGTTGTTGTTGTTGTTGTTGCTGTTGTTGTTGGTGTTGCTGTTGTTGTTGTTGTTGTTGTTGTTGTTTATGATGATGATGATGATGATGATGGTGGTGGTGGTGATGATGATGATGACGACGACGACGACGATGATGACGACGATGATGATGGTGACGATGACAATGATGATGATGATGACGATGATGATGATGATGATGATGACGATGATGATGATGATGATGATGATGATGCACGTGGATCAAGATGATAATGATGATCATGGTGATCATGGTGATGATCATGGTGA
Organism: Littorina saxatilis; assembly: GCF_037325665.1. Classification (NCBI taxonomy): domain Eukaryota; kingdom Metazoa; phylum Mollusca; class Gastropoda; order Littorinimorpha; family Littorinidae; genus Littorina; species Littorina saxatilis. Next base: position 22,097,320 of record NC_090258.1, read on the forward strand.
TCATGATGATTTCGTTAGGTGTCTTTGTTTCCCCGCCTCGTCGTCCTCCTCCTCCTCCTCCTCCTCCTCCTCCTCCTCCTCCTCTTTATCTTCACTTCTCTCATTTTCTTCTTCATCTTCCCTTGTTTTCCACCATCTTCTTGTGGATGCACTGACACATGTAGCTGACACAAGCCAACGAAACAAGTAGTGACACTATCGCTCGCGGGGTGCCGCTACATCCGGGGATTGTTTTGCCTCGCGCTGTCAGCACGCGCTGCACGAGACCACGCGAGACTTGGCGCGAGAATGTAGATAGCCCGAGCAAGTGGCGCTTCGGGATGCCAGAATTGTCAGGTGAAGCCGATGCAGATCTCGAGGTTTGTTTCAGTTCAGGAGCTGAGATTGATCTGGGACGCGGCCTAGGTTTGTGAATATCCGAATTTGTGTGGGCAGTTCATTGCCCTGAATGAAAGAAAGTCAAAAACAAAGAAAGACAAAAAGGATTCGAACGCATACAGCTTTGCATACCCCAAACTCTGCTACTCCTTCAGTCTCTAGGTGAACTACCAATAGTCCAGAAATGTTCAATGTAGCTAAATTTTGAAAATGATAATTTGTGATTTCCCAGTTTTTCTATTATTTACGACAAATGAAATGTTACCCATTTCGAGCATAAACAGTGGGTACATGTAAGCTTACCAGAATATCTTATGTTTTCGTGGTCAGAGGTAAAGCGCCCGTCAAAGAGAAGAAAATAATGTAGCCGAGTCAAATATTACAACAACAACAACAACAACAACAACAACAACAACAACAACAACAACAACAACAACAACAACAACAACAACAACAACAACAACAACAACAACAACAACGTGTTTACTCTTCCTAGTCTGACTGGACACAACCTCTAATTAAGAAAAGAAGAACACAGACAGCTTTTCTCATCGCCTTTCAGCCACTCAATAACTTGATAAGAACAATCCTATTCGCATACATGCTGGCCGACCACGAAGCCATCAGACATTGGAGCAGTTGGATATGTTGAGAGTTTGTTCAGAAGATGTTGCCGCCGCTTGTCTGCCCGTTTAAACGCCTCCGAGCTGTAATCAGATGTGATTTGGAAGAAAAGCTGTGAGATACGACTGATAGGCGAGAAAACTGAGCACAGATTGCATGCACTCGTCACTTGCAAAACTGCTCAGTTTATTTTAGGATACGAGGGTTGATCCAGAAGTAGACGTGCATTTGCTAAACGCTTGCAGTAATATCTGACCTAAAATGATCGACTTCGAGGTTTATTCCTTCTTAGAATAGTGGTTCGTTAAGAATGCATCAGTATATTTAGACTCACGTGGTCCGTATACGTTCCATTTGTTTGTTTTGTTTGTTTGTTTGTTTGTTTGTTTGTTTGTTTGTTTGTTTGACGATTGGATCAGTTAGGAAAGGTAGTTTAAATATTCATTGAGGTTTTTTTGTTTTTTTCAAGGATCGTGTTAATGCTGCTTTGAACAGCAATTTGTTAAGAAGTACGTCGCCGTGGCTATAACTGTATATGTAAGTAGTATAACTGGTACAGGCAGGATAAGGATTTAAGGCATGATGTTATACGTGTTAATAGTTGTGTAAATCAGTTGTGTTTTCTGCTCGCCCCTCGTAGGTTTAATTAACAATTCTATAGACTGACGTCTCAGTGTGTAGTTAAAGAGAAACAAAGTGTAACAATGACAAGTCATGCTTCTGTTTTTCACCAGCGTACATTTGCGGCAGGTGAAAAGCAGCTGTCAACAAATTAAAGAAGAGGCGGGGTAGAAACACATAATGGCGCTGGGAATGTCGAGACAGATTTCTCTAGATCCTGGTTGTCTTGAGTTAGCAGCCGTACGTTTTTTTCTGTCTCTTATCTACTGTGTTTCCCTGTCCAGCGGCATTGTATATGTCCTTCTGTGTCCCCGTACATCTCCAGTCTGGTTCGCTTGGCGTCTTTGTGTTTATAACGGCGTATATTTATTGATCTCTAAGATTGTTTTTGTCTTTGTAGAGTTGTGTAGTTCATGTATTATTGCAAAAGATTTAAAAAATATATTAATTGAAAATGGTGTGGACTGATTTAAAGGAATATGGAGTTGAAAGCATCCATACGTATTGTAAATTATGTTGTTAGTGTGTCCGTCTCAGTGCGGCCGTAGTTTTGAGAACAAAACAATATTTCTCATGGACGAAGATGTTGCGATATGTATGAAAGCTGACTATTATAAGACTGAGCAATCGTGGCAAATGATGAGTCAACGAATCCCAAAACTTGTGTTGGCAAAAAAATGATGTGGTTCTTTGCCTGTAATTTGCGACGATTTGAGAATCAGACATGTTGTTGATTGCATGGTTACTATGTTAGGATTTAGTTTTTACTGCCAACTTTTTTTTAGGATAGTCTTCATTGGTTGTTTCAGACTCCGATGACCTGCCGAGTTGCCGAAAAGCTACCGTATCACAACATATTCTGCGAATCAGGTCTAGAACTGGAAGTATGTCTGACGGCGCCTTAAATCATAAAACGAATCTACGGGTAATGTTCAGTTTCAGTAGTAGTCAACAGATGTCGCTGTTTCCTTCAATACATGGTCAAACATGCATGTCTATAATGATTCATGACCAGTTACATATATTTATGACGAAACGGCTTATTTTTAACTTGTCGATAATTGTTTATTTTAAATATATCTGATTTTTCTGTTCGACATTAACTTTTGTTTGACAAAATGGTTTCCACCTAGTTCTCTCTCTCTCTCTCTCTCTCTCTCTCTCTCTCTCTCTCTCTCTCTCTCTCTCTCTCTCTCTCTCTCCCTCTCTTTTCTCTCTCTCTCTATCTCTCTCTCTGTCTCTCTATGTCTCTCTCTCTCTTTCTCTGTCTCTCTCTCTCTCTCTCGATTTCACTCTCTCTGTCTCTCTCTGTCTCTCTGTCTCTCTGTCTCTCTCTTTCTCTCTCTCTCTCTCTCTCTCTCTCGCTCTTCTCTGCCTCCAAATGAATTTGTTATTGTCATGGTCATTGTCTCTCTCTCTTCTCTCTCTCTCTCTCTCTCTCTCTCTCTCTCTCTCTCTCTCTTCTCTCTCTCTCTTCTCTCTCTCTCCTCTCTTTCTCTTCCCTCCCCTTCTCTCTCTCTTTTCTCTCTCTTCTCTCTCTCTCTCTCTCTCTCTCTCTCTCTCTCTCTTCTCTCTCTCTCTCTCTCTCTCTTCTCTCTCTCTCTCTCTCTCTCTCTCTCTCTTTTCTCTCTCTCTCTCTTCTCTCTCTCTCCTCTCTTTCTCTTCCCTCCCCTTCTCTCTCTCTTTTCTCTCTCTTCTCTCTCTCTCTCTCTCTCTCTCTCTCTCTCTCTCTCTCTCTCTCTCTCTCTCTCTCTCTCTCTCTCTCTCTCTCAAGGACAGATTGTAAGAAAAGGCGTAGCCTTAAATCTTAATCCTTGTTAAATAAAGTTCAATTCAATTCAATTCAATTCAATTCTCTCTCTCTCTCTCTCTTCCTCTCTCTCTCTCTCTCTCCCTCTCTCTTTCTCTCTCTCTCTCTCTCTCTCTCTCTCTCTCTCTCTCTCTCTCTCTCTCTCTCTCTCTCTCTCTCTCTCTCTCTCTTTCTCTCAAGGACAGATTGTAAGAAAAGGCGTAGCCTTAAATCTTAATCCTTGTTAAACAAAGTTCAATTCAATTCAATTCAATTCAATTCTCTCTCTCCCTCTCTCCCTCTCTCTCTCCCTCTCTCTTTCTCTGTGTCTGTGTCTGTCTCTCTCTCTCTCTCTCTCTCTCTCTCTCTCTCTCTCTCTCTCTCTCTCTCTCACCCTCCCTCTCCCTCCCCCTCCACATATCGACCTCTTTCTTGCAAGATTCTGACATTCTTCACTTCAAACGTCCGTCTTCAGGAACAATGCTTTGGAAGACTCGACTGAAATTAGTCTACCATCCGGGCAGTGAAAATAACAATTGCGTGGAGCCATGGATACCTCCTTTCTTATAACACCGCACAAGCTGGTATTAACATTTTAGACCCCCGCTGGCTACAACTTAAGGTTCCAGAGAGAAAGCCGAAGAAGGAAAAAACAACAGAATGGATAAAACTGTGTCACCAGATATTCCTGACAGCTTAGTGTTACGGGATAAATATCAACTATATCTGTGGAACACATACAACAGCAGGGTAAATAAAATACGACGAATTTTTTCTTGCTCCAAGAAAGCAAGATGTTACTCGACTCTCTCTTTCTCCCCACAAGCCCATCTGTCTAAGCAACGACATTTAAGGCGATGATTGCCACATGAGCAATTCGTCAAGAAATGTGCTTTTTTCTCACCTTGAGTGGAATGTTTATAAGTATAAGATAAGGATAAGATTTTATATAGTCCATGAGGGTAACCTCACAGAAATTCGGGCTGCTTTCTCCCTGGGGAAAGCGAGCTGCCATACAGTATACGGCGCTACCCATTTTTTTTCCCTGCATGCGTGTATTCATGTTTCCAAGCCCTGAGACTTAATGCCGTGTGAGATGGAATTTTGTTACACTTTATTCCAAGTCACACGGGTATTTGGTGGACATTTTTATCTATGCCTATACAATTTTGCCAGGAAAGACCCTTTTGTCAATCGTGGGATCTTTAACGTGCACACCCCAATGTAGTGTACACGAAGGGACCTCGGTTTTTCGTCTCATCCGAAAGACTAGTACGTTCTCTGAAAATGTGAACAAATCGACGCGGAGCGAATCTCGCTGAGGCTGTTTGTGTCTTCGTCTCTTTTTCATTAATGCAGTCTATTTGTTTTGGCGTCTTTATTGGCGATTTTGTGTCAACCCGAAGACAGTTGAAAATCGGTCCTGTAGGTACATTAACTAGCTGTTAAGTAACTTTACAATGTCTTCTGGTCGTGTTTGTGATATGCTGCAAAATGACCCTGCACAAAAGAAAGTGCATGCACACCTTACTTGGTTTTGTTTTCAGGTGTAGAATGCGTCGCCAAAAATTGCCCGGAAGTCGCCTTACAATCAGTTGAAAGTCGTGCAGCATTCAACTTAGATTTGTAGTGACGACTGACTATTGAGTAGGTTGTCATTTTCTCCAAGAGCTTTTCATCGGCATTTTATGTCTTCTCTTTGACAAAAAACAATCAATCAACAACTTGTTTCCTTCATTGATTTGCACGAGACATTACCAACCGCATGGGAACAGCCGCGTGGTCGGATCGGTTGAACATGAGGTTTGTTTGTGGTTTCAACCAATCCGACCCCGAACCTGTCTCCCACCCAGTTCAGTGGTAACTGTATCGTGCACGTCAGCCCCGCAGTCTGTGTGAACAGCACTTCAGCCCAGCAGTCTGTGTGAACAGCACTTCAGCCCAGCAGTCTGTGTGAACAGCACTTCAGCCCAGCAGTCTGTGTGAACAGCACTTCAGCCCAGCAGTCTGTGTGAACAGCACTTCAGCCCAGCAGTCTGTGTGAACAGCACTTCAGCCCAGCAGTCTGTGTGAACAGCACTTCAGCCCAGCAGTCTGTGTGAACAGCACTTCAGCCCAGCAGTCTGTGTGAACAGCACTTCAGCCCAGCAGTCTGTGTGAACAGCACTTCAGGGCGACCACAGATATAATCTGGTCTGTCTCTTCTCGAATCACAAAAGCAGATCGTTGCCAAGTTTGGTAAATGTCATAATTTGACTTGTATGATTTAGTGCCAATGCGGTAGTAAGCGCAGCTCAGATGGCCACTGTCGCCTTAAGCTTCATCATGTCCGCAGTGTAGCGGTAAGAAACAGCTTGATCGGAAAACAGGCGTTGTGGATGTTTCTCTAACTTGACATGGATAGCCACGCAACGTGTGTTTTTCTACACTTTTCTCAAGCGCTTTTTGCCAAACGGGGTACTTCTTTTCCTCTTTTTTTTCTCAACGACGACTGACTCTCCCATTTTGTTTCGTAAGGGGTGGGAGAAAAGACTTTATTTTTTGAGGGGCGGCGGTGCGTAGAAATGTATTTTGGAATTTGAAAGTTTAGAAATCGTAGCTTTGGACAAAGTGTGTTTTTTCGCAGAAAATGTTAAGTTCTGTCTTACCTGTTATAAAGCAATTTTTTTATTTTATTTGTCCATCGACATACAGACAGCTTCCGAGAGCTTGATCGAATGGTCACGAGTGCTATTGTTGTGAAGATGATCTTCCGCTGGTTGCATTTTGCTTCTTAAAATAATTTGTATTCAACTTCTTTCTTTCTTTTTTTCTTTCTTTCTTTGTCTTTCTTTCTTTCTGTCTTTTCTTCTTTTTTTCTGTTTTTCTTTCTCTGTTTCCTTCTTTCTTTCGTTCTTTTTCTTTTCTTTTTTTCTTTCCTTCTTTCTTTCTTTCTTTCTTTCTTTCTTTCTTTCTTTCTTTCCTTTTCTTTTTTTGTCTTTCTGTTTCCGTGTCTTTCTTTTTAGTCTCTTCGCTGTTGTTGTTTTGTATTTTGCGTCTACTGTCTTTTTTTTTATGTTGTTTGCACTTCCACTCCAAATCTTGCTTATATATTATCACAATAAAAACAAACCGTGTCATTAACTCTGTGTACGTTTTTAACTGTCTTTATATTCTTGAAGAAACGCCGTTGTTCTCAGAAGAAAACCTTTACGTACCTATGAGGTGTTTGTTTCTTCTCCAGCATTCTTCATCTAGCTCTATGTTTGATCCTTGTATGGGGTCTCAACTGTCGAGAAGCCAAAATTATGTCAGTGAGATTTTGGTCTGAGAAACACAGGGACTTTGAGCTCTGTAAATCGTATAGAACATGTGCAACGAGAGTAAGTAAGAGTAGTGCGGAACCAATCTCCTAGCACATGTGAGAACAGCAAGCATTGCAATGAAGAGGGCCCCAAAGGGTTTAACATCGTGATCGTGATTGGCGTTTTTTGACCTTTCTGTGACCGTGATTGCCGAAATTTCCATTTCTGTGATCGTGATGGGACTTTGCCCGTGATCCGTGATGACAAAAAAATCAAGTCTCGTGATCGTGATCGTCATTTGTTTTCGTGATCGTGATGGGCATTATTGCAAAACATTTTATTTTCAACGTACATTTTTCACAGCTGTATCACTCTATGATGCTCTATTCGTCAAGGAGCCAATCCCGATTGAAGGGAAGCAACAACACATTCAGAAATATGATTTTGACAGCGATTGCTTCCCTTTAAGAGAACCAATCACACAAAAAAAGAGATCCAATCCGAAGGCAAATTGCAAAAGTCTCCCAAACTTCTACCAATGGAAGGGCTTCGTGCAAAAGTTTTGAGTGCATTCAGTCAAATTCGAATTCTAAGATCAAAAATGGCGTGCAGCGGTACTGTCATCGAACTTCTGTTATATTTTGTGGATTCAAGCCAGACCAAAGCAGGCGGCGAGAATGCCTTCCTTGGTGGAAAGGTCAGGCTACGGGTCGGTCTTTCCGAAGACGAAATATCAAGTTATGTTGATCTATGTTGCTCTATGACTGTTCTGAATGTAAGCAAAGATCTTGAAATTTGTTTGTTTGAGTGAGATCATTGACATTGTCGACATTGCCACCTCCGGCTGCCACTCGCTCAGTGTGACCTCGACTGGCTCGAGATCGTGTAGCCAAAACCGAAACTAGAAATGTGTTTTTCATCCCAGCAACGTGGACACGCTTGGCATAGATTCTAATTGTCGCTTCTTTGCATTAAAGACCAACCAGAGTGCAAACTTTTTATTGTGCCACTGGAAAGGGCTTTATAACAGGACCGCAAAAATATAATTATATCAAGTTCCATCTCCTCCGATCGCGCGTAATTGGCTATTGAAAGTGCTCATTCTCACCTGTAATTAACTATAAGGGAAACAATCTTAAAATTTTGCCATCGCTTAACTCCCCTGGCTAGTGACGTCAAACGTGGAACACACTGAGCGAGTAAACATGGCGTCAAGCGAAGCAGAGAGAGACGTTGCATTGCAACTCTCGTGTGAAAGCAGCGATTTCGACTCGGATTTAGAGATGAACGTGTTCCAAACACAATCACAATCTTGTGGAGCCCCTCAACCATACCAGTTTGAGCCTCAGATTTCGAGTAGCGACGATGATGGCAGTGAAGGAGAAAGACAGGCACATGACCAAGTGCCAAGTGGACCCAAGTCGTCTGAACTCGATGCATTGGTAAATTTCACACTGTGCGATTACTTACCATTTTGTGACACTGTTTGCTTACATTATCAGAGATTTTGAAGATCTGAACACAACAAAGCTAGGCATAGAATACCAACTATTGAAAGTTAACAATCACTGTCAACAATCAACTCAGTGTTCATTTCATGTGTTTATTTTTCATCAGTGCAGAACTTTCAATATCATCTCCTCTGTGAATAGCAACAGCATCTTTTTTTTTAGTTTGTGGAATTGTAGTACTTGAGTTTGTTTCTTTTTTTTTCCATAGGATTGTCATGTTTGTGTGTCTTTGTATCACCAGGATTGAATGTGGTTTTTTTAAAGTTTTTTTTTTTAAAGGAAAGTTGCATGTGAATATTGAAGAACTGACCAAACACATCAGTGTTAAATTGAGCAACATGATTGGAATCAAATTTTTGCACACAGATGGGGAAAAGAATCAAACACAAGTGAAGTTGATTTGATTAAAAGAATATTTTATTGATCAAAAACCAAAACGCAGACTGACAGAGTAAGTAGATTTGTGCAAACAATTTTATTTTCCTCTCCTCTCCTCTTCTTATGCACTAGGTGTCATTGTGACAACTGTGAGCTCATGGACACAATCAAAGAATGTCGCTGTTGCACAGAAATGGAGCAAATGGAAGCCTTGATGAGAAAAGGTGTGAACTGCATAACTCATCACCCAGGATTCCAGTCAGTGTGTCTGGATATCTACTACTTCGTACTTGCTACAGATGGTGCCAGCAACAGTATGGAAGAGATATAGCTGATGAAAACAGGTATATATATATAATATATCAAGGAGCAAAATTACAAATCATGGTTCTATGTAATATTCATTTACATATATGTCGCGCTACTTTTCCTATACTGTCACCTGGTTGTCACGACATATATATGTCGCGTTACTGGCTCAGTCTGTTTGGTCGGTTCCGATTACCTCCCATGAATGCGAAAACCTATATGATCGTTTTTCTTTATTTTTCTCCCTGTTAATTCACCAGTGGCTATGTAACATGTGTTGCAGAATTGCACCAGTGTAAGGGTTTTAAAATAACATTTACACCCAAACCAAATATCTTGCTGCAATGTAAATTATATCATCGACACCATGTGATACAGTATACATGAGAAAGATGTCTGCTGCCTGATATTCATGTATTTTTAGTTTACTTGGAAAGTACTATGTACATGGACATTACATAGCATGCCTAATTTTGTCTGTGTGCAGTCGCTACCGCTACACTGCATACCGTATGCTGGCAAAGTTTGCATGGGGATGGCTGGGCAAGGATGTACGAGTAACTCTCCCTGCTTCTGCTGTCAGGAAGATCCGGGAAACCTTTCCTAACGCTACAGGCAATTACACAGGATATTTGGAACCCGAAAACTAGTTCTTTTAACAGTTTACTATTGTGCCAGTAGATATTTTGAAGCAGTTGTGAAGGTTAAACATTCACATCTACAGGTCCTGACTAATCATACATGTGGTCGTATTAGCACCCCTTGTAGCTGTACCGAGACTTTAGTGCTCTGACTGCCTGTTCTTTGTTAGGCTTGGCATATTGTTCACAAAGGGGCGGAGGCAACTGCTTGATGGACCGTTCCATGTCTTGGATGCTGTGTGTAGAGGCCAAGTCCACCACTCGTTCCATCAGTCTCCCCACATAAGCTGCAAACAAATGAGAACTTTATTAAGTGACCCTCCACCAACTTTGAAATAGGCATAATCTTCTGTGGCTGTTAGTGTTACCTTCCCCTGCACTGTTGTATGGATTGCTCCTGTATGAATGTGTATAAAAATGGTTTCTCTTTATTTTCTTTGAGCAGCCAAAGAAAAAAAAATGTTGCAATACATTTGTGACATTGATTGCTATTTGTCTTCTTCCTTACTCTCTGATCTCCATTAACTTAAATGTTTGGAAGTTATTCTTCTACCTCTTTCATGCTTATCCAATGGGCCATTATTTTGTATGTACTTGCAAACCGAACAACACAAAAATAACTTTTGTACCAAAAGTCTGAGCTTGTGAGAGTAAAAGAACATTTACCAAAGGTGCAATCCACTTTCACTTCCTGGATGGAATAGTCCTTCTTTGATTTCCTGTAGACCAAACTGTAGCGTTCCTTTCCGGTCTGGTCAGAAGCCTGCAGTCTGTTGTTGTTTTCGTTAAAATGCAGAGCAGCTATGATTGTCCTGAAACAGTGTTTCATTTGACAAGGTACAGTATTTTGTAATTGCAAGTTCCATATCTCTATTGCCTACCTGCTTTGACACAATTGTGGTAATTATTGACAGAGCACAACATACTGCAAAGAAATTCCTCTTAGTATCTCCAACTGAAATGTGATAGGATGAGTGCACAATACCAACCCCCACACATGTACACTTTTGCATAGTGCTAGCAGGTATAGTGCTCATTTTAAGGCTTACTATCATTAAGCAAAAACTATCAGTCTGCTAAAGACATATCATCTGTACATTAAAAAACTGCAGATTATGACAGTTGATACTTGATATCCAGAAATAGTCTAAAGTCTAAAACTTTCCTGACTACTCTTGTGACGTCTTGTCTGAAAATAATTAATTGACCCACCACCCATACACACACACCATATATATAAACAGGACCACCACCACCACTTTTTTTTTTAATAATTTACTTACTTTTCTGTGCAGCCTTTGGGGTGACTTGAATTTTCTTGTTTCTTTTTATCCTGCGGTGTGTCTGAAGTAAAATATTGTCACCAATTTATGCAAAAAATCTGCTAGAAAATGATGATAATACAATAACAGTTGCTCAATGGATAAGTTAGTAGAGTATTTCACTGACAGATCTAGATATATTTACTCATTCACATCAATTCGGAACAGCATGTGACACAAAGTGACAATATATATGTACATGAATACAATTACAGGGTCTGCAAGTGCAACACATGTATCCAATGACTTATCAATAAACACTGCTAAAATTACAAACTCTGAATCAGATACAAATGTGTGCCAAAGTGGATCAGCCTCACATTTAGTAGTTACAGTGTCAGCTATAATATGCTTGATAAGAAGTGTGAATGACTAAGTACTGCAATGAATGACTGTGGGATTGGGAACAAGCAGATCTGTACTGTCTATACAATAAAAAAAATTAAAAAAATGCAATGCCTACCTCTGTCTGAGTGCTTGCATACACTGGCGAAGGTTTGTCAGTTTCACTAGCTCCATCACAAGATCCTGACAAATCAGCTGTATGATGGTCAGATGGTTTAGGTTTTACATCACATTCACAAGGCCCAACTGCCAAAGCATCTTCCAGAATCTGCAAGCACAATGTTACAATCATTCTTTAGTCCTCTATTTCTGTATTTTTGTAAGTTAAAACAATTTTAACACTCAAGAAAACAGAATTTTCTACTCAAAGCTTACAAATGTACTAAGTTTTATTCAGTGAAAGTTGACAAATGCAGCGCCCTTTTATAGAATTTTTCAATAATGGCATTGTCAGTGTCACTGAACCTATTAGTATTCTTCATAACAATACAATTTTCCACCTTACCCTTTGGTGTTCCCTTTTGGCAAAGGCTCCTC
>NC_090258.1:22114058-22116558 GCF_037325665.1 Littorina saxatilis
ACCGTGCCTTGATATAGCCCAGTGCAACAGGCTTCAGGAATGGTACAGCAGATGCCATTTTGTTCCTCAGAGTCGCTAGGCACACTTTGACAAGCAGTTATTCTTGTTGCTAATGTTTGTTTTGTTACGCAGTTGATTAATGTAGAACCAGTGCTAATAGGTTATCATTGCAAAGGTTAGATAAACAGTGCGTGGTTAGACAATGTATGTCGGTTACAATGCCTGCACCTTTTCGGAACTCGGATAAGTGTGGGTTGTATTTTTCACATTATTGACACAATTGTTACTCTATAAATCAGTCTTTGTGTCACAGTAGGTGCGTGTGATATTTACAAACAGATTTATTTCTCGAAGAGTATTACAATATTATGTAGGTGGAATACAGAGTCGTTAAGAACGTTGTGTGTGGTTGGTAATTTATCACCAATTCTTCATGCCTTCGTGACTTCTCTAATTGTGTTCCTCTCTCATTCTTTGTTCTGTCGACGTAATCATCATAACACGTGTCGAATCAACGTGTACTGGTGCCATGACAAAACACTGCAGTCTTAATGCGTTGGTGCATTAAAGAATAACTATGCAGTTCTTCGTTGTTGTTTCTGAAAAAAATGGTGACATTTTTCATATTGAAAGCAGTTGTATGCCACCAGAAAACAGCCTTTGAACTTCCTTTCTTTCTCAGAACTTGTGAAAGTGATACTCTTTGGACATTCCTGGTCGTAAAAATGAACGCTCTATACTATGGGACAGCACCACAATGAAATCGGTCTCATATTTCAATCGTATTTTCAAAAATCAACACCTAGCAACCTTTACAGCAACCGACCATCCAACTAATCATCCAATAATGCACCGCATATTGCAAGAAAGGAAGTGCATAAATAGAGAATACTACATGGCTTGCTGTGTCGTACCAGATTTACACGAGTTTGTTTTTTTTAAATATTGAACTGCGAGCGAAAGCGAACTGTTCACTATTTGAACAAGCAACGAGTGTAAATCTGGGACGAAACAGCAAGCCATGTAGTATTCTGTTTATCCTACATACTGTACTTACGTGTATTTTACTGAAAATGTCCTGCAGTCGAGGCAACTACATTGAAGACACTTGTTTTGGAACCTCGACCTCTTCTAAAGCCTCGTGCAATCTAGTGCGTCAAAGCAAAGAAACGTCACTCTGAAAGTGTGGCGTGACGTGTTAGTTCTAAACATTCATCGAGAGTAGGCTAATTAGCGAGCGCATTTTTTTTCTATAATGGGGTTTGTCTCGGTGACTTTGGCATCATAAGCAGTGGAAAAACAGGTCCCTGCCAGACTTGCTTGACATGACCCCATTTACATGATATACACACGTGTGATTTAAACGATTATTATCTCACGAGTGTCTCTCTCACGTATGTAGGATAACTACACTTTAAACATAGAGAACAGATAAATAAGACGCTAAAGACACACAATCAGTTAGTCAAGCGTGCATGAAGCACGAAAACAGCAGCACAGTGGCCAACAAACCAACCAACCACAAAAACCGAACAAAAATCTCTGCAACTCTCTCTCCCCCCCCCCCCCCCCCCAAAAAAAAAAAAAAATCATATCCAAATTTCCAAAATATCTCTCCACTCAGATTTTTTTCGCGTTGTTCCGTCAGTGATCCAGACACCCCCTGCTGAGTGTTCTGACATACAGCGCCACCAAGCGGTGGCAGCAGACGACCATGCCCAGTCATCCCGTCATGCTTTTCGCCAGCACAGCATGTCACCGGAAGTGAAAAGAAGCTTTTGCCCCAACAACCTTTTCCTTGCAGTTTGTGTGCAGTAGGGTATAGAGATGGTAAAAACAGTTTGTGTGCAGTAGGGTATAGAGATGGTAAAAACAGTTATGATTTTGTTTTCCCTCTGTCTGTTTGTCTGTCTCTCTGTCTCTCTGTATCTCAGTGTTTATATTTATATCTGTCTCCTCTTCTCTCTCTCTCTCTCTCTCTCTCTCTCTCTCTCTCTCTCTCTCTCTCTCTCTCTCTCTCTCTCTCTCTCTCTCTCTCTCTCTCTCTCTCTCTCTCTCTCTCTCTCTCTCTCTCTCTCTCTCTCTCTCTCTCTCGCTCTCTCTCTCTCTGGCATTACACACACACACACACACACACACACACATACACACACACACACACACACACACACACACACACACACACACACACACAAACGAGCGCGCTTGCTTTCAGAGAGAGAGAGAGAGAGAGAGAGAGAGAGAGAGAGAGAGAGAGAGAGAGAGAGAGAGACGCAGACACAGACAGACAGACAGACAGAGAGACAGTTAGACAGACGGACAGACAGACATACATGTATACACACGGAAAGAACGACGGACAGACAGACAGACGGACAGACGGACAGACAGACATACATGTATACACACGGAAAGAACGACGGACAGACAGTCAGACAGACAGACGGACAGACAGACATACATGTATACACACGGAAAGAACGACGGACAGACAGACAGA
>NC_090258.1:22129058-22141558 GCF_037325665.1 Littorina saxatilis
CTGTTTACGTCAAAAGACAAATACACACTGAGTAAACCTTTGCTTTGTAGTTTGCAGTTTTAGCTGTAGAGAGATCAAGATACACACGTTCCATCTGTACGTTTCTCACAAATCTCTCGCTTCGCACTGAAACGATTCGTAGATAAGACGAAGAAAAAGAAGTGGGAAATAGCTCAGTGATCTACATTCACGAATGCTCTCTGGCTCTTCCGGCGTAAGAATGCACGCGATAGAGTATCAATTAATTAATACAGACAATATATTAAAATAAAAACTTCCATTCTTCCCCCAAAACAAAACAAGTTAGCCAGTTCAACATTTTAAAAAAAATGAAGTCCACACAGACACACTGAGGAAAGTGTCTCTACCCGTTGTTGAACCACAGCATATTATTAGATAATCTGTGACAACAGGTCCATGCACGTGGGACTCTCAACCGTCAGTACCGTGATTGTGTTGTTTGTAGTTGTTCTGCCCGTGGTGTAAATGCTAAGACCAAAGATAGAGCTGTAACTGTTCAGTCCACTGATAGTATCATTTTCACTGCGTTTCACGAACTCTAAAAGTGCATTCTGATATTTTTGAACCCCAGAGAAAAAGTACCGTCGTTCACAGAGCAATCAGCTTTGTAATTCAACGTCACACTTCAATAAGTCAATATGTCTAACATCCGCAAACAAAATGCAATGCAGCCAGTCCTACAAATGCGTCAACTTGGGGATATATTCATACCCTTGAGAGTAGCCTCCCGTTGACATAGAGCAGTTCATTGGCCCGTTCATGGCCGGATGTGACGTCATGACATGTGACTGCACATGAGCCGTGTGGTGATCGAGGGGGTTGATGTCCGAGTACATACTTCCAGTGACCAGCATGTTGCTCTGCGAGGTGCATGGTGGGTAACCAGGGTGTCCCCGGTGGCTCGGAGGGGGATGAGGGAGAGGGGCACCGTACCCGCCATGTCCGTTCTGAGCAAAGGGAGACAAACCGTGTCCCCCTCCTCCACCACCACCCCCTCCACCTCCTCCGCCCCCGCCAGACATGGGCGAGAGGTCATTGTGATGTCCTTGAGGCGATTCCATGTTGTTGTTGTTATTGTTGTTGACCATCCCTCCACTTCCGTTTCCTTTCAAACCGTTTCCGCTTCCAGGGCTGTCTCTATGGTGACCGGGGCTCATATCCGGTCCAAGGCCTAAACCCATCGAACCTAGGGGGTTCCGCTGCATCCCCAGACCTCCTCCCCCTCCCCCTCCCCCCGCTTGCTCCAACTGCTCCGCTAAAGAGTGCTGCAGATGCGTTTGCTGTAGATGGTGAGGCGGGGGTGGGGGCTGGTGGAGGAAAGAGTCCGGGACCCCCATTCCCTCTCCCTTCCCCAGG
The DNA here is from genome assembly GCF_037325665.1 of Littorina saxatilis. Classification (NCBI taxonomy): domain Eukaryota; kingdom Metazoa; phylum Mollusca; class Gastropoda; order Littorinimorpha; family Littorinidae; genus Littorina; species Littorina saxatilis. Next base: position 22,130,436 of record NC_090258.1, read on the forward strand.
GCACAGTCCATGGGACCCCCTGGACTGCGATCACTGCCCAAAGGACAGGAGGAGGAGTTCTCCGTGTCGCTGCCAGAGTAGCTGCTACCTTCTGACTTGGGTCTGGGGGGTCCTCCGATTCCGCCTCCCCCTCCTTGCTTGTCGGCCGTGTTCTTGGCGCGTTGTTCTTTCTTGAACTTCATTCGTCGATTCTGGAGAGAAAAAAAAAGAGAAACAATGTTATTGTTTGTGGTTTTAGGATGTTAGGGTTGAATTGTCACAATCGTGTTGGCACGCTAATTCAAACAGGCGTTAACATTATAAAAAAAAAAAAAAAAAAACACTCAAAAACAAACAAACAAACAAACAATTGCTAATGGAAAAAGCGTGTCATCTTTTGGAACTTGTTTATGTTAAGGGGATTTATGAATTTATTAACAAAATAATATAGTGCAAAAATAGATGAGATGGACAGTACTGTGGCTATCGAGAGGCAGCTGGAGCAAACACAGAGAGAGAGTTAGAGAGCATGAGAGAACAAAAGAGAGAGAGAGAGAGAGAGAGAGTGTGTGAGAGAGAGAGAGAGAGAGAGAGAGAGAGAGAGAGAGAGAGAGAGAGAGAGAGAGAGAGAGAGAGAGAGAGAGAGAGAGAGAGAGAGAGACAGAGGGTAGTTCAAGGTCAAAGCGGTATCATTTTATTGATACGCTCTGCTTTTCGACTTTACAATGTTCGATTGTTGATTTGGTTTTGAATTATGCGATTAGTGTACAAAGTTGTTTCGTGGATTTGTCACAGAAAAAACCAAAAAAAAAAAACGTCATGAAATAACATTATAAAAACACTCACTTGGAACCATATTTTGATCTGTCTCTCACTAAGGTTGAGCATGGCAGCCATCTCGATGCGACGCGGACGACAGAGGTAGCGGTTGAAGTGAAACTCTTTCTCCAACTCCACAAGTTGTGCTGACGTATACGCCGTCCTCGCTCGCTTGGCTGGCTCCGCTGAAAGCAGAAAAGGTAAGAGTTGTTTAATAAGTATCGGAGTCCACTCCCACTTACGAAGAGCGGAGATCTATACATTTCGACATGTATACACTCAAGACACGTCCAAGCTCTTCCCATGGTATGGGCTCCTCGTTTGCAAGCAAAACACCCATTCAAATAACAAACAAAAAAACAAACGAACAAAGTAAAACAAAAAACACGCAAATACACCCGACCCTCAACCATCCACAAGTCACTCGTCAGGAAGCAGCTAGAACGGCAGAGATGAAATACATGGTATGTGGATAAAGTAGATTATTGCATCACATTATACGATCAATTAAGCTCATTCACTGAACTGTACCTCTCTCTCTCTCTCTCTCTCTCTCTCTCTCTCTCTCTCTCTCTCTCTCTCTCTCTCTCTCTCTCTCTCTCTCTCTCTCTCTCTCTCTCTCTCTCCAGCCCTGCTTTAAACTCACCTAAACCCCCACCCCCACCACAAAAACCAACAACACCATCACCCACATGCACCCGATACACTACACAAGACTAAATCTTCTTCTCAAGCAAACTCGGTATGACACTGCAAGTTGCATTTTACGGCTTTCCGCCAGCTTCAGTGCATTCATCTCCGTGTTTTATGCGCGGGTCTCTGCGGCGATTCGCCATAAATGTATTCCTAATTTGTCTAAGAGCACTTCCATGCAGCTTTTATGACCTCGGCGTGATCTCTCCATAACCCACACAAGTAATTATTGTGCGGGCTATATAGATTGTGAAGGCTCTGGGCGCGAGAACCCAGTTGAGGGGTGAATATTTGTTCGCACATATACCACTCCGGCGTCGGGGAGTGTGTGCATGTTTGTGTGTGAAAATGTTTGATGCTGCTTCAGTGTCAAAAAAAAGTGGTGTCGAATTTAAGATGAGGTATGTGTAGTATTGATTACATTTAGTCAAGTTATGACTAAATGTTTTAACATAGAGGGGGGAATCGAGACGAGGGTCGTGGTGTATGTGTGTGTGTGTGTATGTGTGTGTGTGTGCGCGTACGTGCGTGTAGAGCGATTCAGACCAAACTACTGGACCGATCTTTATGAAATTTGACATGAGAGTTCCTGGGTATGATATCCCCAGACGTTTTTTTAATTTTTTTGATAAATGTCTTTGATGACGTCATATCCGGCTTTTCGTGAAAATTGAGACGGCACTGTCACGCCCTAATTTTTTAACTAAATTGGTTGCAATTTTGGTCAAGTAATGTTCGACGAAGCCAGGACTTCAGTATTGCATTTCAGCTTGGTGGCTTAAAATTTAATTAATGACTTTGGTCATTAAAAATCTGAAAATTGTAAAAAAAAAAATCTTTTATAAAACTATCCAAATTTACGTTCATCTTATTCTCCATTATTTGCTGATTCCAAAAACATATAAATATGTTATATTTGGATTAAAAACAAGCTCTGGAAATAAAATATATAAAAATTATTATCAAAATTAAATTTTCGAAATCAATTTAAAAACACTTTCATCTTATTCCTTGTCGGTTCCTGATTCCAAAAACATATAGATATGATATGTTTGGATTAAAAACACGCTCATAAAGTTAAAACGAAGAGAGGTACAGAAAAGCGTGCTATCATTCTCAGCGCAACTACTACCCCGCTCTTCTTGTCAATTTCACTGCCTTTGCCGTGAGCAGTGGACTGACGATGCTACGAGTATACGCCTACGGTCTTGCTGCGTTGCATTGCGTTCAGTTTCATTCTGTGAGTTCGACAGCTACTTGTATGTCGGGGTCGAGTGAACTATAGAGCATTTGCAAGAAAGATGCAGTATAACGTATGGCTTGTTACAATGACCTAAAGTAAGACATTGTCTATACCGTGAATGTTATTTCCGCGAACATGTTTTCTCGTCTTTAGAACATAGCATCAAGCATTGTACAGTTCCTTCATTAATCATGGCATATTTAATATGTAAGAAAACAATTTCATATCACGTTTAATTCGAAGGTTGATTTTTTTCTTAACGGTATTTTGATAATTTACCTATTCCAACCGTGCGCATATTAGCATGGCCAAATAAGGATTCAAACGGATATCAGTATGAACAAGTGTGACCAAAGATGCTTGAATATGACTTGAGAAACACCCCGCTCCCATATAACATTCACTTAATTATAACCTGTCTCACTCCGTCTGATGATGAGAGCGGTATACACACACCAAGCGCATACTTACGCCTACTTCACAGATCCAATGTATAATAGTTGTGTACTACATATTTCTATACTAGCGGAAAAAAGTTAGGGACGGGCCACTGATTTCCCCGCTGACTTTCATTTGTTTAAAACACCCTGTTCTTTCGTCAGCAAAATCAAATGGCTGTCGCATGCTACACACCAATGGGTAGGTTATGCTGTGTTAGCAGGAAAACTGCACGGGACTCCCGGGCGCAGAGCTGCAGCACGTGACTAAAATAGCAAAATCGCCAAAAAGTAGGCTGTTGTTTGGCGTGCGCACGGGTAGAATAAGGCAGGTAACATGGCAAAATTGTTGTGCACATGCAAGGACAATCCTTCGAGTGTGAATTGTGATCACGAACTCGGCTTTATAAGCCGCCGATTTTCTGCGAGCTGCCATCTCCTCACCATGCCTGCCAGACGGAAGCTGACAACATTCAACCGAGGAAGAGCAATTGCTTGGCTCCACGACGGCGTATCCAAGTGCGAAGTAGCCAGGCAACTTGGGGTATCGCATTCAGTCATTTTAAGGCTGAATCAACGGTTCCAGACGACAAACAATGTCGAGGAGAGGCCCAGGTCGGGTCGCCCCTAAAAGACTACTCCTAGGGAAGATCGTTTCATCCAACGGCAGGCGCTGCAGCACCGGGCCACCACCTGCAAGGTCATCAGAGGGCAGTTACGGGAGGCCACAACATCAACGTTAGTGAGAGGACCATCGGCAACCGCCTGCATGACGCCCGGCTGCGGAGTCGTCGTCCTGCTGTGCGTCCCCTGCTGACACAGGCTCATCGCCGGGCTCGTCTGGCCTGGAGTCGCCGCCACTTGAGATGGACGCGCCGGGACTGGGCTCAGGTCCTATTCAGTGACGAGTCCAGGTTCAACCTGTACCATTCTGACGGCCGGCGCAAGGTCTGGAGGCGTGAGGGCGAGCGTTATGAAGACGACACAGTGCAATAGAGGGTGGCCTTCGGCGGGGGCTCTGTCATGGTTTGGGGGGGCTTCAGCTTTCATCAACGCACCCCCCTGTACCATGAGGTCGGGAATCTCACTGGTCAACGCTACAGGGACGAAATTCTCGCCCCTATTGTCTTGCCGACCCTGCAGCAGATTGGCCCAAACGCCGTGTTTCAGGATGACAATGCTACTCCTCACAGGGCCAGGCTTGTCAACGACTACATCCAGCAAACCGGGGTCGTCAGGATGGATTTCCCTGCCTGTTCGCCAGACATGAACCCCATAGAGCATGTATGGGACGAACTGGACAGGCAGGTGAGGGCCAACCACCAGCCTCCCAGAAACCTGCAGCAGCTGCTGCAGATGCTCCAACAGGAGTGGCAGGCCATTCCACAGGCCTTTTTCACGAAGCTTATGAACTCTATGCGGTCAAGGTGTGGTGAACTTGAGCGCAAACGTGGCGGACACACCCATTATTGACCTCATGAAAGACTTGTTATGTTTATTTGTGACCCCTCTGCTGTTTGTGGACATGAATAACCGAATCGGCTCGATGAAATAAACCCAAATTTTGCAGTTGCGTTGCACATTGACTGAAGTAAACGTGTTCCAAATTTCCGTACGATATGTTCATTCGTTCTTTTGCTGTGATTGCGTGTGTGAACCGTCCTTAACTTTTTTCCGCTAGTATATATCAAACACATAGCATCATGACTAATGTACACCCCGCTCTTATGATGCGTCATTCCCGCTCCCTCACGATGAGAGGAGTATACTAACACATTGTTTATATACACTCCATATAACCGCTCTTACTTGTATCCTTCTCGCAGTTTTATTTTAAAGTTTGTTTCCGTTCTTATGATATACCTTTGCTTGAATATATAGCATCTGTATTGAGCACATTTCATTTTGACCAAAAGGGAGTCAGTACAATATAACTTGATACACCCCGCTCCCACGATACATCATTTCCCGCTCGTTCACGACGAGAGGGGGATATATAGTGTGTATACACCCCGCCACTGACACAGCCCAGCTCATCACGGCGTTTGCACCACACACACAGGGAAAGGTTATCCACACCCTCCGATGATTTGGCCCAACTGACAAATAATCTCTCCTGACAGCTTGCAGATACAGCCCCTAAGTGCATGGCGACTGGCTTTCGTGCACCATCCCGTGTCCATGGGCAAAGCCAAACCCTCAGCTTTGAGAAGGTTTAGTTGTACAGGTCGCTTTCACTCGAGAAGCACAGACACACGTAGATACAAATACAGACACACAGAAATATTAGTGACAGCACAACACATCAAACTATTGACAAAAATGATGCACACAAAAAGAAAGAAACAAACAGCCATCAGATTAAACATGATGAAGATCTATAGAAGACAAATACTAGCCCGTGGAACATTTCTGTTCTCGCCGTTCTGAGTAGGCGTTCGTCGTAAGGCTTAGTATCGTTGCTGTCGACATTGGTTTCTTCTATCTTCTTCCCATTCGCTACCTTTCCACGGGAAGCGATTATTTGTTTTTAAAATGCTTCCTTTCTTCTTTTTATTCATTTGGGTGTTTTTTTATTCAGGGAAGGAGGGGGGGGGGAGTTACGGGTCAAGGTGATCCGTATCATTTTATTGATACACTCTGCCTCTCTTCTTAACAATTTTCGATTAGTTTTTCTTGCTTTTGAATTATGCGATTAGTTCTTGTCATTTCATATCATTTTGATTCATTTTTTCGTGTGTTCTTCACAGAAAACCTTTCAGGTGCACATGGTTTGTAACGGAGTATTCCAACTCACTTTTTGTGGTCAACAGGAAGTCAAGCACTTGTCTGCTCTAAATGCTTGGAGTATAACAGTTTCAGTCAAAAATGCAGTTTCTTATCATAAATCGTTTCTGGTGGTGATACAGTTACATGTTCCATTATACCATCAAGCTTATTAAACATTTTGTCATCTAATAATTGTGGACTTAAACTATTCCCTACTCAACGAAACAAAACATTAAGCCAACATACACAAGATTAAGCGAACATGTAAGCAAAGCACAAACATATCCACACGAACTAAACCAAACAAGCAAGCAGACAAACAAACCTGAAAGTAGCAACAAACTGTTTCTTTTTTTTCTTCTAATGGCAGTATTTCACCGGCAAAGTATTACATTTTCTCTTTCACGATATGCCACTTTAAAACGACGCTACTCTCAGAACGCAGACATACAGCAACAAAAAAAAGGAAAAAAAAGAAAGCTAATCGCATTTAGCAATTTCGCGCTTCCATCTAGGCTTCCTTATTCCGTCTTGCCAGCAACTACCGCGATCTATTATCTTTATCTGATACCGCGTCTCAAAACAACCTTCACTGTTGTTTCCCCCAGAAGACCTGGAATCGCAGCCGCTTGTCAGTTGGTGTTTTTGGTGTTTTCTTTTGAGGCCGAAATGCTACTTCGGCGCGCAGGAGGAGGTCGAGTGAGATGGTGACAATTTAATGGAAACAACCTGCCGCTTTTCTCTGCATGCGAGCAATTTTGAAAATCCTGGTTTGTCTACAGCGGTACATACAGTGCTTGTGCCTCACTGTCTATTATGTGTGTGTGTGTGTGTGTGGGGGGGGGTTGTGTGAGTGTGTGTGTGTGTGTGTGTGTGTGTGTGTGTGTGTGTCTGCATCTCTCTCTCTCTCTCTCTCAGTCTCTCTCTCTCTCTCTCTCTCAGTTTCTCTCTCTCTCTCAGTCTCTCTCTCTCTCAGTCTCTCTCTCTCTCTCTCTCTCTCTCTCTCTCTCTCTCTCTCTCTCTCTCTCTCTCTCTCTCTCTCTCCCAAGGGCGGGGACGTAGCTCAGTTGGTAGCGCGCTGGCTTTGTAGCCAGTTGGTCGCTATCATCGTGGGTTCGATCCCCACGTTCGGCGAGAGATTTATGTCTCGGAGTCAACTTTGTGCAGACTCTCTTCGGTGTCCGAACACCCCCGTGTGCACACATGCGCACGAAAAAGATCCCACGTTCACAGCGAAAGTCTCAGGGCTTGGAAAACACGAAGACACGCATGTATCATCTCTCGTCTCTGATTATCATGATCGTATTTCGATACTTTGACGAGACAAACCCAATGCTGGTGTGTCGAAGAAGACAGCCACTGCGGGCTTGTTCGAATCAAAGTATCACACCATATCTTCAGCGTATTACCAATACCTGTCCCAATATAGACCAGTTGGTCTAAGAGGACGTTAAACCCTAATAGTCAGTCAGTCTCTCTCAACTGATACTGCTCGAGTAAATGGGTAGATGAAAATAATCTGGAAACAGTTATTCCGGACTATAGTGTGATGTCTGCTTATCGTCTTTGACATTGGCGTGGATGTAACTCAGTCGGTAGCGCGCTGGATTTGTATCCAGTTAGCCGCTGTCAGCGTGAGTTCGTCCCCACGTTCGGCGAGAGATTTATTTCTCAGAGTCAACTTTGTGTGCAGACTCTCCTCGGTGTCCGAACACCCCCGTGTGTACACGCAAGCACAAGACCAAGTGCGCACGAAAAAGATCCTGTAATCCATGTCAGAGTTCGGTGGGTTATAGAAACACGAAAATACCCAGCATGCTTCCTCCGAAAACGGCGTATGGCTGCCTAAATGGCGGGGTAAAAAAACGGTCATACACGTAAAATTCCACTCGTGCAAAAAACACGAGTGTACGCGGGAGTTTCAGCCCATGAACGCAGAAGAAGAAGAAGTCTTAAACATTCTTCCCATCGTCATCGATTCCTTCAAATGGCGTACACGTGGAGGTGTTGGAGAGAGGGAGGGGGGTAGGCAAGACTGAGTGAGAAAAAAGGATAGGAGGGTGCTTTTCGTTAGCGTGAGATAGGTGATAGCTGAAATCTGAAAATCGCAGGCTGTGACGAGTACTTGATACGGGTTGTTGCCAACGCGTACCGTTTAGTAAAAGAGACAAGGGGGGGGGGGGGGGGGGGGACTAAACAGGAAACACGAATGACTTCAAACGAAGTACACTCATGCCAGTAGCAACAGAGGTGCATGTTGCTCAGTTACCGTTCGTTCTGTCCAAAATAACGTAATACATAACACAACAACAAACAAACAAAAACAAGATGTGTGTGTATTTTATGTAAGAAATTGTTCAAACTGACGAGAGAGAGAGAGAGAGAGAGAGAGAGAGAGAGAGAGAGAGAGAGAGAGAGAGAGAGAGAGAGAGAGAGAGAGACAGAGACAGAGACAGAGAGACAGAGACAGAGAGACAGAGACAGAGACAGAGAGAGACAGACAGAGAGACAGACAGACAGACAGACAGACAAACAGAAAGACTCCCAGACAGACAGACAGACAGACAGACAGACAGACAGGCAGACATACAGACATACAGACAGACAGACAGACAGACAGACAGACGAACACACAGACAGACAGAGAGGAGTGCAAGAGGTGGTTTGTAAGTGGGTGGGTGGGTGGGTGGGTGGGGGCAAGTTTTCAAAACGCTAGCAAAACTAAGAACATTCTTTAACAACTGATCACACACACACACAATTCACTGACCAGGCGGACTTAACAGTACTGTTACTCTCAAACACTCTCTCAAGTACATTATCTAGCACACTTTTACCACACACATCAAATCTCCCCCACACATACATATAATATACACACACCTACGTATACACACAACCTTTACACCTATAAAACTCTTTGTCAGTCTCGGTGGAGCCAAACGATGACATGTTCGTCTTGGCTAGCCCGACCTTACCAGGTGTCTCGTTTAAATATTCATAAACCTCTGCTTAAACTGAGCACATTTTGCAACATCACGTAAACTTCAGTCTTGTCGTCCTGCGTTGCGTGTGTGTGTGTGTGTGTGTGTGTGTGTGTGCGTGTGTGTGTGCGTGTGTGTGTGTGTGTGTGTGTGTGTGTGTGTGTGCGTGCGTGCGTGCGTGCGTGCGTGCGTGCGTTCGTGTGCAAAAATCGTCCAAAGAGGGCGGACACTTTCTTCCATGAAGTCGACATGAGTAGTTTGCGTCATCATAGAATAACAATTAGCAAGGCCTGCATTGTGTATCTCCCTCAAAAACTCTATGCACAAAAGCTAAGACAACTATATATATATATATATAGAAAGACTCATTATTGTCGGTGAAGGGGTTTCCAAGGGGCAGAAAGGTCTAGTTGGTTCGTTAGTCTACCCTCATAAACTAGGCGACAGAAAGACAAATGAGCAATAAAAGAGAGCCGATGAATTAAACAGGAAGAACAATTAACTATCTATAAAACCAGTGCAGTATGGTCGACACTCTGCAAATCAAACTAGTTCACCAACTTAAAGGCATACTAACGCACTCCCGTGTTTACAAAGTGTAGTTTGCCCACAATCGATGTCAAACGCACCATAAGACCATATAATGACGATATGTCACCATGCGCGGTCCATAATACATGCATTACAGCTTGTTCTAGCCTCTGAAAAAGTGAGGATGTCAACAAAGCCGCGGTGTTAGCTCCCTTGCATCAACGGTTACATGTGTTGCCAAATCTATAAATAGGACCATCTAGATCAAAATAAAAATTCAAATATCTCAACATTTAAGGGCTCCTAGACCACAATATTTTGCAGGGAACTTATTTAGTCTGTCTCCAGCTCTGGGTAAAGCAATTAGCGTGTATATTCATCAGCTTTCTATGCCTTTAACATCACGCACAGGCACATGCATGTACCATCCTGCATTTGTTTGTACCCCGCATAACGACAAAGAACACAATCATGTGAAACCAGGGGTATTACATTCATATGCGTACATTATTCACGCTGCATCAACATACGTTTTCTTACAGCAGCTGTTTAAAGAACATCACATTCCTGATGCATGATTCCAAACCGTGCACAATGACATTGTTTAGCGAAATGTAAGTGCGAGGTGTTCACAAAGGCGTACACTTTTACAGCCACAGTTTGGATTATACATAGGCCTATATAAATCGACAAGACAATAATTATCGTCGAGAAATGTTCAATGTGCACAGCCCGACCGATTTTCACAAGTTTTGCGAGCGTCTTCAGTTGAATCGGAATCAAGTTGAACATTTTCCGACTTGCAACCAAGTTATCTGACAAATGGCTTTTTGTGTTTGTCGTTTTCGAAATGGAACGTTTCTAGAGGTAGTTAAAATGAGTCACTTTTCAACCAAATATGTAAGGTAAGTCAGTTGTCCTGTGACTCCTGAGGGATTTATGAGCATGCCACAAAATACAATCCGATATTTTTCAAATCAAATGGTGCGATTCTGACATACTTTTTTTGCACGACGTTTGAAAATAAAACACGATAAAAAAAATTTAAAAAAAACATTGAACTGTTCACCATTTAAACCTGATCACTTATGTATTTATACGTTTGAAAAAAATTCCATTGCAATTAGCCGTAGCATACATTGACTATAGCTGACGACTGTATATGTAACTGAATGAATTACTGATTGCAATTAGGTTCTTGTGGTTTGCCCGTAACGAGATCCACACGATAAGATCATGATCATCTAAAACCCCGACAATCATTATTATCACCCTTTTTAATGGACCTCCAACTGTTAACCCACTGTGCTAATGAAAACGTGTCATTCTCAAAATAATTGCTAACGAATAGCCACCCCGCTTGCATATATTACTGTGTACAGAGCCCCAGTTATACTTTTAGCAAAAAGGGTAATTATTTCATAACTAGCAGTTAAGCCCGGCTTCGCCCGGGAGTAAGCGGAGCCCTGTAGCAATTTAAGACGCTCGCTATCCCATTATCATTAGCTTTACCTCCTTTGTTTGGATACAAAAAAAGAGTTATCTCCCTTACCTTCTAGAAATTTCCGGAATTGTCCAATTAATTTTTCTTTCTTCATTTCTTCCCCTCATAGGAGCAATAGCGAGTCTCTAATATCACTGGCATGATGTGCTTGCTACAGGTGAACA
>NC_090258.1:22146558-22161800 GCF_037325665.1 Littorina saxatilis
ATTCTAAGAATGCCTATTCATATGCTTTGATTGTTTTCGTTGGGTGAAAAAAGGGATATCAGCATGAAATGAATATACATCATGTATGTGAAACAGCGGGTCGTATAAAGACCAATCATATACCCCCCGTTGAAGTATACAACGCTTTTTCTCATTAAAAACGGGGTACTCTTAATGTGTGTGGTATAGCGAGAGAGAGAGAGAAAGAGAGAGAGAGAGAGAGAGAGAGAGAGAGAGAGAAAAAGAGAGAGAGAGAGAAAGAGCGGGAGCACCAGAGAGAGAGAGAGAGAGAGAGAGAGAGAGAGAGAGAGAGAGAGAGAGAGAGAGAGAGAGAGAGAGAGAGAGAGAGAGAGAGAGAGAGAGAGAGACAGCCAGCTGTGGTTGGAAAGAAAAAAAACAAGGAACAAGAACAGACATGTGTTTGTCCATTGAAGAAGAATAACAGAAAATTACAAAACAAACCACGAAAGACACACATTAACAACTTTCCGAGCAAGGAACGACAAACACAAACTCACATGACACTGATGATTATAATCACAAACGCGTGCAGTTGTGAAATGCGTTGTTTTTAACATAGATTTATCACATGAACTACGTCCATATTTAAACTAGTGTCAGTGTAACTGTTGAACAGAATTACGTAAATAAATTAAAAAAATAAACAATGAAATAAAAACGAACATGTACCAGACAAAAGCAAATAATCAGCTTAAAATTGACGAAAGCAAACGGCATAATCATCTGTCCAAAAAACACTCTGAGCGAGTGCATGCAAACCCGATAAATTAAGAGAACATGACCTCGGAAAACGTGCCCATGCATAAGGTCATAATAGTTGTGTGACACAACAAAATCACAAGTATTGTATGCCACATGAAAGTAGTTTCTATATATACATGTATTTGTTGCCGATGTCTATATATTTGAGTCTTTCTTTTTGTCTTTAGTTTAGTTAGAGTGCAGAGCAGGTGATTAAACTTTTGGTTGATAATTTTACCTGCGAATAATTCTATGCAATACAATAATCTGAGAACATTACTACACACACTAAACATTCCGTGACATCGCATCATATCGCATCACATCGCATGCACACGCCTACTCCTACATCTACATACACACACACACACACACACATACATACAAACACACACACACGCGCTCGCGCACACACACACACACACGCACACACACACACACACATACACACACACATACACACACACACATAAACACATACACACACACATACACACACACACACACACTCGCACATGCACACACACACACACACACACACACACACCACACACGCGCACACACACACACACCACACACGCGCACACACACACACACACACACACACACACACACACACACACACACATACACACACACACACGCATAAACAAACACCCGGTGATATACCTACATAACATCAACCTCCACCCCTTACCTCCCCCCACCACCACACCTCCCCCCTCCTTTCCCATACACACATGTTTGTCCAATACCATAACCGTATCACCATAAGGGTGACCCAATTTCACCAATGCACGTACTACCGTCTCAGCGTCAGAAGAAATCTTTGTGATTTGACGCGCGAGCCGAGGAAAAGTGTAGGGCTCTCGACAACAAACGCTCGACAGGAAAATCGAAGCCAGACTGCTCGAGAAGTCCAATGAACACGCAACAATCTTGTGCTCGGCTCGCGACCAGAAACTGGCAAGTTGACAGTGAAATTGACAAGCGCCTCTCAGCGTATATATATATGACAGTGTGGGAAGCTTTTGTATTGCCCAAGCACAAGTGCAATCCTCTGTAATCCCCCCCCCCCCCCCCCCCCGAAAAGACTGTTGAAATTCAGACAAAATTGTAATGCTATTATTTCGATGACAGAGCTAACCTTTATTCAACCAAGTTCCTCCACGTTGAAACCCGGTATTTTTGCTTTGTTTTGTGAATGTGTTTGTTGGGTTTGGTTGCAATTCGCATTGGCATTGTTAAACTGTCATTCTATTGAATACAACTTCAATGTGCCGTATCTTTTGTAGAAATTCAGGTAGAACTGTTTACACTGTCATTTTCGATGATAGAGCTAACCTATGCAAGAAAATGTTCGCCACTGAAAAGAGTTCAATTATTGTTATGCAACTCATTTCCTCAGCGGAGCACAGATTAAACAAAACAAAAATGTGTGTGTTTGTGATCTGTAAATAAATAACCATAAATGCGAGGAAATATTTTCTAAAAGTTCAATTGTTTGGCCTGTTTTCATTCGCTTTATTGATAACGTTAAATGCACATGAGCTCATGCGACAGGAATTTGAAATGAGTGCAACGAGGTGACAAACTGAGTTTAGAGACGGTCCTTGGTTGAAGGTAATTTAAGGGTTGTGGTATATCGGGATAGGGCATTATTCGAAGCGAAAACGACCCAATTTGTTTCCATTGACATGATAACAAAGAATGCTATCATGCTTTACGAGAGCAGTAGAATTATATATGTTATGCTAGAAAGAAACAATTGATAAGACTAAGCAGTTCAAGCAAATAACTATGGCGAATCTAGCTTACATCTATCTAGCTAACAATTTAGTGTATGTTTTGGTTTTAAGACACTTTTTGTTTTGGTCGAGCATGATGTGTACCGTATCTCTAAGGTGCTATATAGCTAGTTCTTTGCAGGGAGGGGATGTAGCTCAGTCGGTAGCGCGCTGGATTTGTATCCAGTTGGCCGCTGTCAGCGTGAGTTCGTCCCCACGTTCGGCGAGAGATTTATTTCTCAGAGTCAACTTTGTGTGCAGACTCTCCTCGGTGTCCGAACACCCCCGTGTGTACACGCAAGCACAAGACCAAGTGCGCACGAAAAAGATCCTGTAATCCATATCAGAGTTCGGTGGGTTATAGAAACACGAAAATACCCAGCATGCTTCTTCCGAAAACGGCGTATGGCTGCCAAAATGGCGGGGTAAAAAACGGTCATACACGTAAAATTCCACTCGTGCAAAAAACACGAGTGTACGTGGAAGTTTCAGCCCACGAACGCAGAAGAAGAAGCTAGTTCTTTGCAAACATATTGGTGGGGAAAACTACTAGACTCACCATAATGTATACTAATTTCTACATAAATATGTGCCTGTCGAACACATCTTCAACACGTCTCTAGCCTGGATATTAGGTTTATTGGCAAAGAAAGCAACATTATATGAACAGTATAGCGTGCATGACAGTTTTAGTCTCGCTTACATTTTAGCTATAGTTTCATTCGCGGCAAGCATGCATATTATTTAGCTTCGGCGTGCAAGCACACAGTTCAGTTTCCGTTCCAGCAAAGGTTTTCATTTCTGTCTCGAAAAGGGTTCTTGTTTTTGGTTCTTGGTAAAAATTCTGGTTCTTGGTGATTCAGTCTCGGCGGCAGGCCCTTTTTGCCCAAGTTGTTCGTGTTTAAATTCAAGTTATTTTCAGACTGGCAAAGTATGCTTTATTTTTAATTTTTATATAGGACAGTTTCGTCTCGGCAAACATCCATATAATACCGTTAAATCTCGGCAAGCATGGACATAAGACAGTGTAGTATCGGCAAGCATGGACATAAGAAAGTTTGTCTCGGCAAGCAAGCAAACACATACAACAGTTTCAGTCTTGTCAAGAATGAATAATTATAAGACAGTTTCAGTCTCGGCAACAACTGTACCCATGTAAGTTTCAGCCTTTTTGTAAACGTTTTTTCCGTGTTACACTTTCTTTTCCTTCCACTGTACTTTTCTCTCCGTTTTCTCTCTGCTATCAAGTCAGTTTGCATTCGCCTTGGCAAGGGAAGGTCTTGCTCGCAGCTGCAATGGCCCCCGCATTATACCTCAGGCGCTGTCATTGCCGGTTTTCTTCAATGCCAAACGACTACTACAGAAAGCGATTCAACCTTCTTAGCGAAACGTCACGCCAAGCAACCGTGGAACATGGCGTATTGACTGCAGGTGAAAGGTGTGGGGAGGGGAAGAATGTTTGAATGGCATAAAAGTGGCACAGGAGAAAACAGGAGTTGTGGAAGAGAGAAGGGGTTGGGAAGCGGGGGGTGCGGAGTGGAGAGAGAGAGAGAGAGAGAGAGAGAGAGGGATAGAGAGAGAAGGAGAGAGAGAGAGAAAGAAAGAGGGAGGAAGAGAGAGAGAGAGAGAGAGAGAGAGAGAGAGAGAGAGAGAGAGAATGTGTAAACATTTTGATGATTGATTATGTGTGCGTGTATGTCTCTGTTTGTGTTTGTGTGTGAGTGCACGCCTATGTGTGTATGTGTGAGTGTGTGTGTGTGTGTGTGTGTGTGTGTGTGTGTGTGTGTGTGTGTGTGTGTGTGTGTGTGTGTGTGTGTGTGTGTGCAAGAGACAGACACAGTCAAAGATAGAGAGAGAAACAGAGACAGAGAGAGACAGAGACAGAGAGAGTGTTAGTCACAACAAGCTAACATCAATCATGTTGCAACATGTTAACCTTGATCAAATTAAACGCTTCTGCAATTTTTGAGAAAGAGAACATCTCCCACGTTCTCGACAGATTCTGAGTAATGGGAAAATCACGTGCAAATAACTTCACCCATGTCAGATCGAGAAAAAAAAAATAAGGCCAAACAAAAATATATGTTGGTTTAGGGTAACATGACCTAACAAAATAGGTAGGTCGGCTATTTTATTATTATTATTTTTTTTTTTAGTCTCGGTAAGGTTCGCAATATGTGCCAGAGGTTATTTTTTTTTTAAGAAAATTGAGAAATGAAACATAAAGTGTCAGGGTCGGCGGGAAAAAAATAGTGTCGGTCGGGTTACCCTAAACCATCAAAATATTATAATTTTGTTTGGCCAAAAGCAGAAGAAAAATCACACTCGTCAACCTTTGTTTGATTTCAAGTGTAAAATGTGAGCATCTATCTTTGACCTAGCTGAGTAGTAGGCCCTACAATACTATCACAAGCTGGTTTTGGTTTTTTTTTTTGGTTTGCTTAACGCCCAGCCGACCACGAAGGGCCATATCAGGGCGGTGCTGCTTTGACATATAATGTGCGCCACACACAAGACAGAAGTCGCAGCACAGGCTTCATGTCTCACCCAGTCACATTATTCTGACACCGGATCAACCAGTCCTAGCACTAACCCCATAATGCCAGACGCCAGGCGGAGCAGCCACTAGATTGCCAATTTTAAAGTCTTAGGTATGACCCGGCCGGGGTTCGAACCCACGACCTCCCGATAACGGGGCGGACGCCTTACCACTAGGCCAACCGTGCCTGTTTCACAAGCTGGTACTTTTCGAGAATAATTTCCAGTTGGGGCTCGAACATACACACAGATGATACAGACGCAGCGGAGCGACAGACAGACAGACAGACAGACAGACAGACACACACACACACACACACACATACACATGCACACGCACACGCACACGCACACACACACGCACACACACACACACACACATACACACACACACACACACACACACACACACACACACACACACACACACTCTTTTACAAGGATAATACAAGTCCTTTCAACACGAACCAATGTAGTGTGAGATTGCTTTCATTGATTCTTCATTTTCGTTTCTGTGCGACACCTGAAAAGCCTCGTCGAACCGTGCACATAAAAACACAATAATCAAAGGAAGAAGACAAAGACACACAGAAGAAGACGAACATCATTAACTGTGAGGGAAAAAGAGAGAATTGACGAGACGTAGCGAAAATAACAAGAAAGCATTGTTAGAAAGAAGTCATAATGTTTAGATCTGCCCCCTTAAATGTCACAGGTGTATCTTTTACATGTTCTGTTTGATGTGCACTTTTTTTATTATTAATTATATTACATTTTACATCGACACAGCCCATGTCAAATTATTTGAGGCAAACAAGACCCATAGTGTTTGATACGCACTCCAGAATCTGGATCAGTTAGTTTGATCACAGGCTGTATTTGACATTTACGTCAAAAAGAAACAGCTGTGATATCATATTTAGACCAAATGTTTACACAGCTTTCCATTAATACCGAGAGGCAAAACATATTTATTCAATATACAAATAATTCCAGATTCTGGAGTGCCAGATTTAGACTATAATTACAGAAAATGATCGTTAAACAGCATTGTAACGTTGTAAACAACATTGCTATAAAAACTGGTTGGTAAACAACACGCTTTGCTTTATTTTTGCTTTTATTTTTAATCAAGTCACATACACGTTCGATATTAATTATTTATGTATCTGTTATATTAATTATCAACCGCACTGTCCTATATAGCATATACATGTAACAGAAAATTGAACCAATAAACAAAGAATCAAAAACGGGTCATGCGATGGCGGTTCTTGAACAAGGTTCGCGTTATTTCAAATTTTGTTTCGTGACATTTTCTTATCGTAAACACTGAACGTTACGATTGTTCAAAACTAATTTAAGAATGACAGTTTAACACTTATCTTACCGCTGATCATTCTCTAGGCTATTCCTCTATCAGCAAACAAAAATGTGAATAAATGAATCGATCAATGTCCAAAACTCACTTCAGCAACCAAAACTAAAACCAAAACCACAGTCAAACGCATTCTCATAACATTGTTCACACAGTGATGTCACTATCTCTCTCCGCTGTGATTCACATGTTAATTTTCAAATAATTAATTCCAGCGGACACAGACCCCTGCGCTGCTAGCAAGCGGCATTAGAAAGGAGAGAGGGTAGAAAAACCACAGAAATTAATGTGTTATGTCAAATCTCACAGAGCTCTCTCATGGCCAACTAGACCAAAATGTTTGGATGAATTATGGCTGTGTTGCCCTTGAGTTGAAAGGCATGCCCCAGTCACTGGTTTGTCCTCATTGCGTTCGTCCCCAAATGGCCCGGTACCCGTTTGGTCTGGTTTTTAGTCTCGATATACCTGTCTGTTTTCCTTGTGTTTTATTTGTTGTAAACATTTTGGGTGTTTGTATTTGATTAATGTAGTTTAGAATCTGTGTTAACATTGTACATTATTTGTTATAAATGTTTGGTTGGTCTTGTTTTATCCTGCTCTTGCTTCTCCGCATTACACCTCTAATGTTGTTGTTGTTGTTGTTGTTGTTGTTGTTGTTGTTGTTGTTGTTGTTGTTGTTGTTGTTGTTTGTTAATGCTGCTGTGTTGTTGTTGTTGTTGTTTTTGTTGTTGTTTTTGTTGTTGTTGTTGTTGTTGTTGTTGTTTGTGTTAATGTTGCTGTTGCTGTTATTTTCGTCGGTAAATGGTTTAAACAAAACTTTATTCAATTGTAATCATGACAAGAACAATGCATGGATGATTACATACTCAAGCATATAATGCTTATTTTAAGCAATCATAGTAATTACAAAACAAAGGTTAGCATGTCGGTAAATCTCTATATTCAAGAAATATCTCCAGTTTGATATTTAATTGATGTGCCATGTGTTTCAAATATATACGTTTTGTATAAACTCAGATCTCCTAACGACATCCCCCCCCCCCAAAAAAAAATATATATATATATATATATATATTGGTAAGTTTGGTCTTGTTTTATATTATAAAATTATCTTTTACTTGGCCGCTGTGGTAGTTTATTTTGATATTTCTGTAACAAACAACCTCCCAGTCTTTGTCAGCCCATGCAGCTATATCTCTATATCTCCCGTCCAACCATTTTCGTCTCGGTTCCCTCACACCCCAGGCCTACCCGGAAAGGCTGGCTTCGGGTAACAACGCTTCTCATCATACTGAATGGCCAATTGTTCCAGTGACAAATTGGGTGTCTGGCAGGAGTGGATTAATCCTGGCTGTATCGCATGGACACAGGATCAGTATCTCGCCGCGACAGGATCAGTATCTCGGCGAGTTTAATACACACCGGGCTAACCGAGACTCACTAGAAAGCTATTTATTTGTATCGTTCACATGCTGAACCGAGAGTACCTTATTTTATTTCCATGTTATTGTTGTATCTTATTCTAAGGCCAAATGGTTTAGGGTAACGTGACCAAAAAAGATAGGGTCGGAAGGTCGTTGTTTTTTTCTTTCTTTTTTTCTTAAATATAGCTGATTTTAAAGGGGGTTACTTCCCTTAGTCTCGGTATGGTTCGCAAAATGTGCCAAAAGTTTGCTTTTGTTGTTGTTGAGAAATGAAAAAAAAAGGTTTAGGGTCGGCGGGAAAACATCGGGTCGGTCGGGTCACCCTAAACCAACATAAGCCTATATTTGTATGTGGCCTAACATTCTGCAGACTCGCTGTGTTTTGTTTTGTATAGACATGTATACATGCTTGACACTGACTATTGCGAAGTTTGTATGTAAGCCATAAGGTAAAAACTGTTATTATCAGTCGAAGTTCTTCTTCTTTTTGTCTGAATCCCGGGACTGCAGCTCCCAGATGCACTCCCTTTTTTGCAAACTTTTGTGTTCGTGCATGGCCGTTTTATCCCCGTCAATTAGACATTCATACTCCGTTTTGGGGGACAAAATTGGGAGATAATAAATCTCAGCATAACTCATACCAGAGCCGGAAGCTATTTATTATCCGCCGTCGACTGTGCGCATTTATATTCACGTCAATTTTGACACATTCGTGCAACTTCCCATGTTGATATCGATATATATGCATGTTATTCTGGGTTTTCCTCGGAGAGAAACCTGATACAATAATCTAACATGTATATCCTCCGAATTCAGTGTGGATACTATTTTTGTGTTTACCTCTATCTTTAAAATGAATAATACTTCGAGCATGTCATCCATGCTGTTACTGGTTTTTTTTTTAAATCACTGTGACTTGAAAGATGTATGCGTCTTGGGCTTGCTTTGGGCTTGCATTTCATGGACATGCAGCTTTCATTTCCTGAACCACATGTGGCCTGACACACCGAAAGGTTTATATATAATGTCAGTAGGGATCCCCCTGTAAATATCGTATACACTTGTGAATTAATGGCTTCTGCTCTCAGCTGTTTAGTGTTCGCGCCGCGATTGTGTAAAGGTGGAGATGTTTGTAATAGACTGCATGACGAAGTGTTTATTGTGCGTATCTCATGCTGAGTAGTCCTACTAATACTGCAGAGTTGAATTGTCAACAAAGATACAGTTGAATAATGTCAATTCTATGTCCTAACAGCTTTCTATAAAATAGAAAATGGTATGGTGGAATCCCTTTTTTAAGACCACCAAAAATCAGAAAAAAACAGGCCTTAAAAAAAAGGAGGGAGTCTTAAAATGAAGGTTAATCTAATCTACAGTTGTTATAATGATTTTGTTTTTAAAATTGAATAAGAGCTTGTTTATACGGGGGAGATTCAAATCGAGGGGGTTTATACAGTCATAAACATGTGGGAGCTCACATCATTCACGGGTGCGAAGGTGGACAACCCATTTGCACTAATGGTGAACGCATTAATCATTCATATCGGTCGCACAACATTCATGTCTTTCTGTCGATATGCAGATTACTTGCACAAGCATCTTACAAATATTACACAGACTGTTAATATGCAGATTACTTGCACAAGCATCTTACAAATATTACACAGACTGTTAATATGTAGATTACTTACACAAGCATCTTACACATATTACACGGACTGTTAATATGTAGATTACTTACACAAGCTTCTTACAAATATTACACAGACTGTTAATATGCAGATTACTTGCACAAGCATCTTACAAATATTACACAGACTGTTAATATGCAGATTACTTACACAAGCATCTTACAAATATTACACAGACTGTTAATATGCAGATTACTTGCACAAGCATCTTCCAAATATGACACAGACTGTTAATATGTAGATCATTTACACGCGCATTCAACCAATCGCACGTAAATCCGTCTTACAAATCTTATCCAGATCGGTTTACCCTTATCGCTGCAAATGATCGATTGAACTGCAGAGTGTGTGTGCGATAACGGAGGCACTGCTTATATACACACTGACCCAAATATATCTCTACACAATTCATGAATACAGCATGCATCTGAACAGAAAGACCTGGATGTATACGGCTCATAATGAGACTCAACTCTGTACATTAATCATGATTGGCTGCCATACACTGTCTATATAGCTTATATGTATATGATACGCTTACCATTCCGAAAAAGGCAGTAACGTGCCGAAATATTGATTATAGATATAAACGTACCAACCTGGTTACTGGTGTGTTTTCTTTTTATTTAACTGTCTATATAGGTCATTTAGACACATTCTGGGAGAGCTAGCGGCTGCTCTCGTTAAAACATATATGCACGCTTGCACGTTTACAACAGCTGAGATAAGTATGTTTCAAGTACAGTTATAGATTACCCCAGTTTTTAAGAGTATCGTTTTCAACAGCTAAAATAAATATGTTTCAAAGAAAGCTATAAATTACCTCAGTTTTTAAGAGTATATCATTGTCTACTCACATTCTACATCATCCATGATGCAGGTATTTTTGGACATTTTGTGTACAGGTATAAATATTGCATATATATATAATCAATTATAGAACACCCTGACGAAGGCCACGAGGCCGAAATATTGGTGAAGACGTGAAGGCTTGTTTTGGTTATTTTTTTCATATTTGTTGTGAAAGAAACAATTGAAAGTCAGCAGAGACTTTCTTCCGAGATTTGTTAAAATCTCTTAGCAGAGAAAGAGAGAGAAATATATATATACACACAAATATGGAAAAAATAACCAAAACAAGCCTTCACGTTTTCACCAACATTTCGACCTCGTGGCCTTCGTCAGGGTGTTCTATTATTAGCTCGCACGATGTTTACAAATATCCTTTGACGCAATGTCTGTCTATGACGTAATTATACATGACGTCATATGTTTTGCGTGCCAGAATTCCAAAAATGAATAAGACAGTAACAAAGTAACATATATATATATATATATAATAACATATATACTATATGATGTCTCTGAAGAGAAACCATTTGTATACCGTATACACCGGATCATCCGTGCTGAAACGTTTTGTTGGTGGTGGTGGTGGTGGTGTATAATTATCTTGATTACATTCTTAACTATCTAATAGTGTGACTATGCCACAGCTTTGCCCGTGCTTGTCTTCCCTAGTCTTTCCCCCGACTTGCCTTGGTGTAATTATAGCACGGGACTACAGAAACTACAGCAAATTATAATCTATGCAAAACGTGCGGGAATGTTTAGTTGGAATAACGTCAACACTTGCATCATCAGAAAGAGGGTGAAAGTGTCATGAGTTTAGGCTGAAACTGAGCTTCACGCATCCCTGCTCACCATCCTACTCTGCATTGGGGGGCAACGGTGCATTAGTGGAAGAAACTTTAAAACCATGCAGGATCAGGGTTGGCATATATGCTTGTGCCTGATTTTACGTTCCTGCAATCACACGTTTGAAACTGAAGACAAAATATGGGTTTGGGCAAATAGGAGAAACTAAAATGCAAAAATAAAGATAGAAAGGATAACAGCAAGGAAGGAAATAAGGGTGGAAAAGGAAGTAAGGAAAAAGAGGAATTAATGAAGACTAGAAGGAAAGCAAGCAAAGGGGAAACGGAAGTCAGTATTGGCGTTAACCTGTAATTTAACCGGTTGAAATGAGAACATACAGGATAATACTTGGCTGCCGGTATAACCTACCGGTTGATTTGTAGAACTACGTGGGTTTTTTTATTTATTTCACTGGTAAACCAAAACCAGTACTCTGAGTTGGTCCGCTCTGAGTTGGACTCTTACTGGTTCCAATGACCAGCCTACCTTTTTTTTCTGGATAGATTTCATCATAACAGTTTGTGTACCAGTTTGAAAAAATATTAGCGCCATCACTGGGAAGTATGGGATAAAGAAAGAGAGAAAGAAATAACGACATAAAGAAAGAGGATAATTGTTCCCATTGCTCCTGCTCACTCAATATGATGCATCGATAAGTATGGTATCTGTTAGAAACTTAGTCTAGTTATAAACAAAGATGGGGTACCGCAAAGATGATAAGAAATGAATATAGAACACATAGATGGATAAAACAGATCAGTAAATAAATATAAATAAATATATAAATAGGTACATAAGGAATACATGCAAATTGATACCCGCCCTTGCTCGTTTAGCAATGTGTGTTATTATCCAGCACTTTAATTAGGTCACTAGAAAAAAACGAACACACATACATTATACATGAATAGGTATACAAAGGAATACATTAATGACAAATATCGCATGCTTTTATTAAATTCAAAAAAAGGACCCAATTGATAATAATAAACAGAAGAAGAAGGAGAAGGAGATGATTTATAAAACGATAGAATAAAATGGCGAACGGTGAACTTCTCTCAAAAGACCGTAAATAATATAATGTGCCCAAAATGGATACAAACAAAGACATAGCAAAATTAAACAAACAGTGAATTTGCTTTTGTACAGAAATATAATATAAAACAGCAAGTGCATACACTAAATAAGATATAGGCTTTTATTACAAATAAATAGATTAATTAGTAAATATATATCTGAATAAATAAATAAATAAATAAATAAATAGAGAAATATATAAAGAAAAAAAGAAACTATTAAGAAACAATAAACAAATAATCAAATCGATAAATAAAGACGTATTTCAATAAATGAATAATAAATAATACTTAAGTATTACGTACATAAATAAATAAATACTACACATTAAGTATTTCATACATAAATAAATGAATAAATACATAAATAGATAAATGAATAATTAAATGATAAACAAATAAATAAATAAATAAATAGACAGATAAATAAGTAAATAAACAAATAAATGAATAAATACACATAGAAAAAGACAAACACAAAATCAATCAACAAAAATATATGAATTGCATCGATATAAAGAAGTAAATATAAAGGAAGAAAGAAAGAAAGAAAGAAAGAAAGAAAGAAAGATAAAATGAAAGACAGAAAACAGTTCAAAAGTAAATAAATCTATACATTCATAAATGAGTGAATACATAAACAAATACACCAATAAATACATAAATAAATAACCAACAAATAAATAAATATATATTTGAGGAAATATGGCATGGTCTAGCTTGGTTATCCGATACACTGCGTGTTGCCATATTTAAATAACTTGATCTTACTGGTTAGCAGGCGTTACACACATGTAAGCCTATAAGAAAATAATAGTAGTAAACATAATTAATTTATGATGTGTAAGGTTTTGTTCCTGTATGCAAAGCAAAACAAAAATACTTTAGGACAAGAAGTGACAGGTGTGCGTGTTACTGCGAGATTTTTTTAATGTGTTGTTGTTGGACAGAGTAAAAAAAAAAAATGTACATACCCTGACCCCCATCACCAGCTAAAAAACATATATATGCAAATGTGTGTGTGTGTGTAGGGGGGGGGAGGGGAGGGGGGCACCTAAACGACACTTAACAATTCAACGTGTAGCACAAGGTATACAAGTCGGCGACCCATCATGCACAATTTGACTGAAATGATCGATTATTTTTGCTTGGAGCTGGTCAAGTGTCCATAGAAATTCTGACGTGCTGAACATCAGTCGAATAGACTGACCTGTTAGTCCGGACAACGACCCACTGGTTTGTATGATGAATCGGACAAATGACCTACTTTGTGCCTTGATATATGGTAATCCCTGTTTAGTGCACACTAACACTAGCAATGAATGTGTTAACACGAAGTACGACATGCAATGATTTAGTTGCCACCTCATGTGTTGTTGTTTTCTTACTGTACGTTGAAACAAGCACTGTTGAAACCAAACACACACACACACACACACACACACACACACACACACACACACACACACACACACACACACACACACACACACACACACACACACACACACAAACGTGCGTAAACTGAAAAAAACATTGAAAGCAAATGGTGACCTGTCGTACTAGCCAGCAAATGAGAAAAATGAAACTCACTTGTTAAACAAATGGCCCAGTAGGCTAAGTCTTATTGATTGCACAATTCACAAACAAGAAGGTGTCTTTTTTTCTATTCCGAATAAACTTTCAAACAATTGACCTTTAACACAACATAATGATATCAGTCTGTTCATGTGAACAGAACATCACCTGAACTGTGTTTCAATCAAGACTAGGCCTACTTTGCCATTCATTGCAATGAACGTGCTTGCAGGTAATGTGACCCGCAATATACGTTTGCCTGTGTGTTTATAACATCTAAACTCTATTTCACTCATATTCCATCACTCTTTATGATTATACAATGGAATGATTTCCACACTTATACATGCGCCACATGTGTATATTATGATCTACTACTGGGCGTGGTTTGATGAATTGTTTGTGGCATTATAGGCTGTAGACCAAAATAATAGTAACCAAACAGAGCACGCTGATAAAAACAGATATAATTGTATATCTCACTCACCTGTCGTGTTTTGACGCTTGTTGTTCTGTCGCGATTCCTTCATCCACGGGTATATCTCCGTCTGTTGCTTGCTGCCGCCCCCCACCCCATGGAGTCCGGCCATCCCGGGTGGGCAGTTGAGGGAGGTGTTCTGACCGCACGGGCCCCCGGGACCCATCGGGTAGTGCCCGTTGCTGGTATGGTCGGGTACATAGTCTCCGGGGAGAGGGGGGCACCCGTCGACGCCGGGTACCTGTCCTCCAAGACCCTGGTTCTGCAGACCTACCCCGCAAGGCGGGTACCCGTACATCCCCACAGAGTCGGGTGGACCGTAGTGTCCGCCGCCGCCGCCGTGTCCGTTTCCGCCTCCGTAGCCGTTTTCGTACTTGAAACCGTTTTCTGGTGCCGGGTAGAAGCCGCCGTGAGGGTGATGATGATAAGGCACCGGCATTCCTTCGTGCGGGTAGGGTTTCTGCATCTTTCCCGGCCCACAATTTATCTCATAGTCCACGCTGTCTAGTCTCGACATACTATTTCACTCTCCTCTCTCTCTTTCTTTCTGCTCTCTATTTTACTGCCCTTCTATTCCTCGTCTCACGCCAACCCGTGTCGTCGCTAGCCAAGCCTCACAGCATTGGGCCTGAGACAGCCGAGACCGCCTGTCACGTGGTCCGCCCGCTCCGGCCAATCACCTCGCAGCAAGCGCGGCGCGCGGAGCTGAAAATAGACACACGTGCGACGAATCAGTTTCAGCGCTGAGCCTTCAGCAGCCAAGATTGATAGGTCGAGGGAGAAACTGACTCGACTGGAAAACGGCAGGGACTGCGAGCCAGAGAGGGAGAGA
>NC_090258.1:22162000-22169500 GCF_037325665.1 Littorina saxatilis
ATGAACACGTCACACACACACACACACACACACACACACACACACTAATATACAAGCACACGGGCATGCATGGCGAGCAAAATCATGATTTAATGGTGTGTGTTTTTTCCTTTCAAAGTCAGCATAATGTCTATCTGTGTGTATGTCTATATGTGTGTATGTCTCTATGTGTGTATGTCTGTATGTGTGTATGTCTATTTGTGTGTACGTCTATATGTGTGTAGCATAATGTCTATCTGTGTGTATATGTGTGTATGTCTGTATGTGTGTATGTCTATATGTGTGTATGTCTATCTGTGTGTATGTCTATATGTGTGTACGTCTATTTGTGTGTATGTCTATATGTGTGTGTGTCTATGTGCATGTGCATGGTTGTATGCATATCTCTCGCAATATTTCTGTCTGTCGGGTGGTCTGTCTGTCTGTCGGTCTGTCTGTCTGTCTGTCTCCCCCTCTCTCTCTCTCTCTGTCTCTCTCTCTTTCTCTCTCTCTCTCTCTTTCTCTCTCTCTCTCTCTCTCTCTCTCTCTCTCTCTCTCTCTCTCTCTCTCTCTCTCTCTCTCTCTCTCTCTCTCTCTCTCTCTCTCTCTGGGACGCACACATATTTCAAAGTAAAAGGAAACAAAGTTTAGGGTATACTCACACAAAGAATTGCATGACATCAGACTGGCTCCTCACATCCTTGTTCTGAGCGTAAAAGGCAGGCACCCTGTATCCGAACTCTGTGGACACAAAGATGATGGCATTCAGACTCTCAGCTATAAATATAGTTGTTGGTTTTTTGTCTCTCCTTTTTACATTTAGTCAAGTTTTGACTAAATGTTTTAACATCGAGGGGGAATCGAGACGAGGGTCGTGGTGTATGTGTGTGTGTGCGTGCGTGCGTGCGTGCGTGTGTGTAGAGCGATTCAGACCAAACTACTGGACCGATCTTTATGAAATTTGACATGAGAGTTCCTGGGAATGATATCCCCAGACCATTTTTTCTTTTTTTCGATAAATACCTTTGATGACGTCATATCCCTCATTTTTCAATCAAATTGATTGAAAATTTGGCCAAGCAATTTTCGACGAAGGGCGGACTTCGGTATTGTATTTCAGCTTGGTGGCTTAAAAAATAATTAATGACTTTGGTCATTAAAAATCTGAAAATTGTAAAAAAAATAATTTGTTTTTAAAACGATCCAAATTTACGTTCATCTTATTCTTCATCATTTTCTGATTCCAAAAACATATAAATATGTTATATTCAGATTAAAAACAAGCTCTGAAAATTAAAAATATAAACATTATTATTAAAATTAAATTTCCGAAATCGATTTAAAAACAATTTCATCTTATTCCTTGTGGGTTCCTGATTCCAAAAACATATAGATGTGATATGTTTGGATTAAAAACACGCTCAAAAAGTTAAAAAGAATAGAGATAAAGAAAAGCGTGCTATCCTTCTCAGCGCAACTACTACCCCGCTCTTCTTGTCAATTTCACTGCCTTTGCATAGAGCGGTGGACTGACGATAGTACGAGTATACGCTCTTGCTGTAAAAATGCAGTGAGTTCAGTTTCATTCTGTTAGTTCGACAGCTTGACTAAATGTTATAATTTCGCCTTACGCGACTTGTTTCTTTTCTTTCTTTCTTTCTTGTTACATTAAGTCAAGTTTTGACTAAATGTTTTAACATAGAGGGGGGAATCGAGACGAGGGTCGTGGTGTATGTGTGTGTGTGTGTGTGTGTGTGTGTGTGTGTGTGTGCGCGTGTGTGTGTGTGTGTGTGTGCGTGTGTGTGTTTGTGTGTGTGTGCGTGTGTGTGTGTGTGTGTGTGTGTGTGTGTGTGTGTGTGTGTGTGTGTGTGTGTGTGTGTGCGTGTGTGTGTGTAGAGCAATTCAGACTAAACTACTGGACCGATCTTTATGAAATTTGACATGAGAGTTCCTTGGAATGATATCCCCGGACATTTTTTTTCATTTTTTTGGATAAATAACTTTGATGACGTCATATCCGGCTTTTTGTAAAGGTTGAGGCGGCACTGTCACACCCTCATTTTTCAATCAAATTGATTGAAATTTTGGCGAAGCAATCTTTGACGAAGGCCGGAGTTTGGTATTGCATTTCAGCTTGGTGGCTTAAAAACTAATAAATGAGTTTGGTCATTAACAACTGGAAACTTGTAATTGAAATTATTTTTTTATTAAACGATCCAAAAATAATTTCATCTTATTCTTCGTCATTTTCTGATTTCAAAAACATATACATATGCTATATTTGGATTACAAACAAGCTCTGAAAATTAAAATTATGAAAATTATGATTACAATTAATTTTCCGAAATCTATTTAAAATCAATTTCATCTTATTCCATGTCGGTCCCTGATTGCAAAAACATACATATATATGATATGTTTTGATTAAAAACAAACTCAGTAAGTTAAAAAGAATAGACATACAGATAAGCAACCACTACCGCACTATTCTGCATGGCTTGACGATTTCACTGCCTTTGCCACGAGCGGTGGACTGACGAAACTACGAGTATGTGGTCTTGGTGAAAAAAGCAGTGCGTTCAGTTTCATCATGTGAGTTCGACAGCTTGACTAAATGTTGTTATTTCGCCTTACGCGACTTGTTTTTTCTTTGTTTTTCCCTTACTTTGTTCTTCGCTTTCTTCTTCTCTTCTTTTTATATTTAGTCAAGTTTTGACTAAATATTTTAACATCGAGGGGGAATCGAAACGAGGGTCGTGGTGTATGTGCGTGCTGTGTGTGTGTGTGTGTGTGTGTGTAGAGCGATTCAGACTAAACTACTGGACCGATCTTTATGAAATTTGACATGAGAGTTCCTGGGTATGAAATCCCCGAACGTTTTTTTCCTTTTTTTGATAAATGTCTTTGATGACGTCATATCCGGCTTTTTGTAAAAGTTGAGGCGGCACTGTCACGCCCTCATTTTTCAACCAAATTGGTTGAAATTTTGGTCAAGTACTCTTCGACAAAGCCCGGGGTTCGGTATTGCATTTCAGCTTGGTGGCTTAAAAATTAATTGATGACTTTGGTCATTAAAAATCTGAAAATTGTAAAAAAAAATAAAAATTTATAAAACGATCCAAATTTACGTTTATCTTATTCTCCATCATTTGCTGATTCCAAAAACATATAAATATGTTATATTCGGATTAAAAACAAGCTCTGAAAATTAAATATATAAAAATTATTATCAAATTTTTTTTTTCGAAATCAATTTAAAAACACTTTCATCTTATTCCTTGTCGGTTCCTGATTCCAAAAATATATAGATATGATATGTTTGGATTAAAAACACGCTCAGAAAGTTAAAACGAAGAGAGGTACAGAAAAGCGTGCTATCCTTCTCAGCGCAACGAATACCCCGCTCTTCTTGTCAATTCCACGTGCACTGCCTTTGCCACGGGCGGTGGAGTGACGATGCTACGAGTATACGGTCTTGCTGCGTTGCGTTGCGTTCAGTTTCATTCTGTGAGTTCGACAGCTACTTGACTAAATATTGTATTTTCGCCTTACGCGACTTGTTGTTTTCTTCCTCTTTCTCATCTTTAGTTAAACATGTATCAATGTAGTGTACCACTCTATTATAATCATCGACTGTTCTGTGAAATGGTCTTTTCTTTGCGATTAATTGTTTGACCAGGGTGTTCGTTATTAAAGTTTGACGCCTACGCGAACATTCACCCTAGGCGGCCGTCTTTATGCGAAATGTCTTTGATTCTGTCACGCTATATACCGTGATCTACACAGACTTCATAATCGTCATTGTGCACGTTAACGATGATCTCATTATCATCGTCACTCCTCAAACTATAGTAAGATTGGTTAGCGGACGGAATTAATATTTACACAAAACATCGATTTATAACATTATATCAGCGACACCATGATACACATGCCTATGCGCGCGTTTGAGTGAACTAGTTTGTGCACTGACGTCGACCTAAGGGGCTCCGCTCACCCATGTAACATCAGCAGGACCGACGACGCACTGCAGCTTATCCCAGCCCGCTACACGTTGCATGAAAAGAAAACAGGCCATGTACTCGTCATAATCTCTATCGCAGCATAAATAATAGGCGGTGCGTCGTCTGTGCCGCTGAAACTGCGCATGTATATTCTGCCCATAACTAATTTGAACTCACATTTTCTTACGTCCAACGGAACTCAGTACTTGATCGGAGCATACCTGGACACACGAGAAAAGGTTATGTGTGCGACATGTGTAAAGATACGCTGTGATGAATGACCATTCACAGCCATCATTAATTGTACGCACATACAAATATATGGCCCCCCTCAGATCGTATCTGGTATTCCAGCTTGCTTCAGGTCCGTTACCACCTTGTAAACACATACTCTAAATGAAG
This sequence comes from Littorina saxatilis, assembly GCF_037325665.1. Taxonomy (NCBI): domain Eukaryota; kingdom Metazoa; phylum Mollusca; class Gastropoda; order Littorinimorpha; family Littorinidae; genus Littorina; species Littorina saxatilis. Next base: position 22,166,386 of record NC_090258.1, read on the forward strand.
ATAACGTTAAACCCAGGGGAGGCAACACACACTTTCACTGGCAAGAATGGTGCAGCCACCGCCATTAACTTGTACGCTTTCAGATTTATGGCTTTCTCGGAACGTATCTTGATTCCCAGCTTGCCTCAACTATGTCACCACCTTGTCGACAACACAAACTTTCACTGAAGAGGAGTAAAAGCCAAGGGAGGCAACGCACGCGTTCTCGGACACCATCGGATTTGTACGCTTTCGAATTTATGACACTGTCAGATCGTTATCAGGTTATTGAATTCCAGATTGCTTCAAATCTGTCACCACCTTGACGACAGTGCACCCTTTTACTGACGACAGTGCACCCTTTTACTGACGACAGTGCACCCTTTTACTGACGACAGTGCACCCTTTTACTGACGACAGTGCACCCTTTTACTGACGACAGTGCACCCTTTTACTGACGACAGTGCACCCTTTTACTGACGACAGTGCACCCTTTTACTGACGACAGTGCACCCTTTTACTGACGACAGTGCACCCTTTTACTGACGACAATGCACCCTTTTACTGACGACAGTGCACCCTTTTACTGACGACAGTGCACCCTTTTACTGACGACAATGCACCCTTTTACTGACGACAGTGCACCCTTTTACTGACGACAGTGCACCCTTTTACTGACGACAGTGCACCCTTTTACTGACGACAGTGCACCCTTTTACTGACGACAGTGCACCCTTTTACTGACGACAGTGCACCCTTTTACTGACGACAGTGCACCCTTTTACTGACGACAGTGCACCCTTTTACTGACGACAGTGACCCTTTTACTGACGACAGTGCACCCTTTTACTGACGACAGTGACCCTTTTACTGACGACAGTGACCCTTTTACTGACGACAGTGACCCTTTTACTGACGACAGTGACCCTTTTACTGACGACAGTGCACCCTTTTACTGACGACAGTGCACCCTTTTACTGACGACAGTGCACCCTTTTACTGACGACAGTGCACCTTTTACTGACGACAGTGCACCCTTTTACTGACGACAGTGCACCCTTTTACTGACGACAGTGCACCCTTTTACTGACGACAGTGCACCCTTTTACTGACGACAGTGCACCCTTTTACTGACGACAGTGCACCCTTTTACTGACGACAGTGCACCCTTTTACTGACGACAGTGACCCTTTTACTGACGACAGTGCACCCTTTTACTGACGACAGTGCACCCTTTTACTGACGACAGTGCACCTTTTACTGACGACAGTGACCCTTTTACTGACGACAGTGCGCCCTTTTACTGACGACAGTGCACCCTTTTACTGACGACAGTGCACCCTTTTACTGACGACAGTGCACCCTTTTACTGACGACAGTGACCCTTTTACTGACGACAGTGACCCTTTTACTGACGACAGTGCACCCTTTTACTGACGACAGTGACCCTTTTACTGACGACAGTGCACCCTTTTACTGACGACAGTGACCCTTTTACTGACGACAGTGCACCCTTTTACTGACGACAGTGCACCCTTTTACTGACGACAGTGACCCTTTTACTGACGACAGTGACCCTTTTACTGACGACAGTGCACCCTTTTACTGACGACAGTGCACCCTTTTACTGACGACAGTGCACCCTTTTACTGACGACAGTGCACCCTTTTACTGACGACAGTGACCCTTTTACTGACGAATCATTAACAATGAGGGACGCAAAACACACTTTCACGGACAAAAGGAATGCAGCATTACCTCATACCCTTTTGGATGTATGACTCTAGGATCGTATCTCAATTCAAGCTTGTTTTACAACTGTCACCTCTTTGTCGACGGAACAAACTTTCACTCAAAAGAGCGTTAAAAGCCAAAGGAGTCAGCACAATGCCTACTGACTAAAATGATGCAACCATCATCATTACTGAACGTGTACACTTCCAGATTCATGACTCTCTCAAATCGTATGTTGAATTCCAGCTTGTTTCAAATTGTTCACCACCTTGTCGACAACACAAACTTTTATTTAAGAGATGTTTAAATAAACATAAAAAGACAAACAAACTTTCACTTACACAAATGATGGCAAAAGAGAACATCGGAGCTAGCTTAATATTTAGAGAGGCAACACCAACTTTCATTGACAATGATAACACCGAAGAGAACGCTATAATTATACATGTGCCAAGAAAGGCAACATAAACGTTCACTAACAATAATGAGTATGACGGCTTACTAGCGCCAAAACTAAAAATTAGTAATTAACCCGTGAAAGTTACTAATTTTCACGAGAAAATTACAATTCTGACGGGAAAATTACTAATTTTCACGTGTTAATTACTAATTTTCTAGTGTTAATAACTAATTTTCAAGTGTTAATGTCTAATTTTCAGTTTTGGCTCGCTTCCTGACGGCTTACTAGTGCCAAAACTAAAAATTAGTAATTTTCACGCGTTAATTACTAATTTTCTTGTACCTCGTGACTGTGGGGGCTCAATGCGCATGCGCGACTGTTTCACCTGCCAGAGCAAAACATCCTTCGATTCGAAACTTTTCTGGTCCATAGTTCTTTAATTAGATGTAAATTAACACCAAGAGCTGAGCGCATGTGTAGATAACCGTGACATACAACTGTCTGTCCGAAAACTTGTTGAATAACGAATTCTATCGAAAGATATTTGTGAAAGTGTGTGAGTCTCGATGAAGAGATCCGTCTGCTAGTCGTCGGACCTTTTGCACATGTCCGACCGGCCGCCATTTTTCCTCTCTCGGTTCGAACATTTTCGGATCGATTGTCCTTCCCTAATACACTTTTAAGCAAATGTATGAGTGTGGTAGTGGAAACAAATATGAAGTACAGCTGTCTGCCTGACAACTTGTCGAATAAGGAATTATATTGAAAGATATCTGTGAAAGTGTGAGACCACAGCCGATCAAAAGTCCGTCTGCTACGAACAGCTTCGTTTCGAAAGTTTTCAGGGTCGATTATTCTTTTCTAAGATACCCAAAACAACGTTTAGGATAGCGCTATTGCAGAAAACAGTGAAATGCATCTTCCCGTCGAATTACTTGCTCGATAAGGCCTTCTATTAAAATATATTTTAGAAATAGTGTGAGAGTGATGTTTGCCGGGCGT
>NC_090258.1:22179500-22199500 GCF_037325665.1 Littorina saxatilis
TCATTCAACAAAATACTGTTTGGCACTACGTGAGACTGTAGTGTTATTGTTTTCCCCTTTCTATTAAAGCTATATGCATTTACTGTTTAAATTAAAACATAGCTTAACATATTTTACTTTTGAAGTGGCATTATGTTCCAAACGATCCACATACTTACCATAATAGTCTTGGAGTCGTTCGGTCTACAAACGGACAGGCATACAGACACACCGATGATAGTATGAGGGCATTTTAAAAAGGGATAAAAGCAACCGAGCTAGAAAGGGAGAGAGGGAGAGAGAGAGAGAGAGAGAGAGAGAGAGAGAGAGAGAGAGAGAGAGAGAGGGGAGAGAAAGAGAGAGAGAGAGAGAGAGAGATAGAGACAGAGTGAGAGAGAGAGAGTGAGAGAAAGAGAGAGTGAGAGAGAGTGAGAGAGAGAGAGTGAGAAAGAGAGAGAGATAGTGAGAGAGAGCGAGGGAGAGAGAGAGAGGGTGTGAGAGAGAGAGAGGGAGAGGGAGAGAGGGAGAGGGAGAGAGAGAGAGGGAAAGGGAGAGAGAGAAAGAGAGAGAATGAGAGAGAATGAGAGAAAGAGAGAGAGAGAGAGAGAGAGAGAGAGAGAGAGAGGGAGAGAGAGAGAGAAAGAGAGAGAGAGAGAGAGAGAGAGAGAGAGAGGGAGAGAGAGAGGATAATACTGTGGAAAACTTTCAAGAAACAACCTAAAAAATAACAAATCTGTGTACGATGTTTTCCATTTAAGGCAATACCATTTGCCTCCGTGCGCGCGCGCGCGTGAGCGGTCATGCGGAACTAAGCGAGGGTGGCCCGAAATTCAGTCGGCCGTAAAACGCGACGTTTGTCGTTAGGTTGTAGTCACCATAGGGGTTTACATCATCAATTATGGAAGGCAACGTTCAGCAAAATAAAAGTGTGCAGTTAAAATTGTAACCCCCGCCAATGATGGCGATTTAAGTAACACGCAAAAAGATAATGTCACTGGATTAAAACACAATATAATGTTGCAGCCGCGAGAGCTTAGGGGTATTTACACGGGCCATTGGTTGGGAGCGTGCCTTTGCTGTTTTAGTTTTTCGCTGACTTGCTTGCTTGGTTGGGTTTTGTATTGATATATTTGTGTGGTTTGTTTAAGTGCAGCATGGTCTATGAACATAGCTGACGTTGTAAGCAGAGTAAGGCTGTCCTTTCTTTTGACAATTTGGATGTGTACAGGGCTCCACAAAGTGCGCGTCCCTGCGTCCTATACGCACTATAGAAGCCAAAATCACGAACTAGAAATGTATGGAGGGGGTCCCGGGACGCACTAAAACCTGCAAAGAACGGATCCAGAAACGCACTAAATTTCCGGTGTCGTGCGTCCCGTACGTACTCTTTTCTGACTGTAGTCGTCGGTTAGGTCAAAATGCAAGCACAAATTATGCAACTGTCACGCGGGAACGATATCGGAAAGGAAGCGGAACTAGACGGTGCAGATGGGACCCTCTAAAACTCCGCTTAGCGGGTCCATGGACCCCTTAAACATTAAAAGTGGGGGTCCCGGGACCCTCTTGGACGGGCGTCCGTGGGGAGCCCTGGTATATGTCCGAATATATATATATATATATATATAATATATATATATATATATATATATATATATATATATATGTATAGGTTACAACACGAGTGGTTTTTTATATGGCTTGTATTTCAGTCAAGACCCAGCGGATGAATATCATCGGGAGACACGAGCCTCTGGCGAGTGGCTCTCGATTGATATTCCCGCTGGGTCTTGACTGAAATACAAGCCATATAAAAAACCACGAGTGTTGTAATCTGTATATCCCATTCTACCATCAAACACAAAGTGTAGACTACTAGCGGCACTGTTGCGATCTGTGCCGGGTAAAACTGTTGCCAGCGAGACTTAGCCCTTTTGCAACCTTAAACTAAGTGACCGTCGCTGAAAAAATAAAACGAATGAGTGCATCGATAAGTACGCGGTAACACTACTTTCAGACCATTTAAAAGCTTTAAGTAAAGGTTCATAAGTTGCAAGAAAGTAATGAAGTCGAATAGAAATTAATTTAGTTGAAGCGCACAATTCTTTTGTTTTGCGTTTCAGGTCGGCAGAACGGGCGAAACGGGTTTGGGACCCATTTGGCTTACTCGATTCAGAATTGATTCCACGTTGTTTTTCTCGAACGTGTGTAATTAGGCTTATTGACAGAGAAGCAAATTTTAGGGAACAAATATGTAGGTTTAGATTTAACCATTTGCTCCCTATTTGAAATGTATCTACGTGATAAACTGTTTTGCGAGTGTGTTTGCATGGATGAACTTAAACTGGTATGGGTCACACAGTGAGGAAAACGCGACCGACACGTGACGTCTGTCACCGCCGATTGATTGCATTTTGAAGGAATATGACTGGATTACGGAAAAATATGTGGACTTACTGCAGAGCCAGGCAAAAGAGTAGACTTGCTCGCAAAACACGTGAAACAGCCGATGTTTGATAGCTGAAGGCGCACACCAAAACACACTACCGACAGATTCTCAAAAGTCGTCTGCTAACGATGCAAGGGGAGGGTACTCGTGTTTTTGTTTTGGTTCGCTAGCATCTGGTTATCTTGTAAGTTGAATGTTCGTTTTTTTCGACCTGCATTGCTTTCATACTGAAAGAAACTTTTGCTTATTGCATCTCATACATCAGATCAGTTCTGAGATTCATTTTTGCGTGCAACTGATATGGTTTTCTGAGCCGTGCAATACGATTTTAGAACTTCATACAAATGTGTCACATTGTTCGGCGCGAGGTCAAAGGTCGGGAGCAAAGTAGTTCTTCGCCCAAATCGGAATCTGCACTATCATATATTTTTTTGAGTCCATGATGTATTTATTGAGCTATAAAAATACAACATATATACCCATACTGAAGTAACAGAGACAAAGAAGGGAGGTCATGGGATATATATATATATATATATATATATATATATATATATATATATATATATATATATATATATATATATATAAATATATATATATATACGGTCTAGAGAAATCCTGCTTGCTGCCGCGCGAGCCGAGAACATTGTCCCTCTTTGTTATCACTGCGCTGGCTGCAAAACCCCTCCGCGCGGAGGTGTTTTCATACACATTAGACACAGGGTGTATAGTCTTTCTCGCTCACTCTCTCTGCGACTCATCTCATTGCACCCCATCCCACCCCCAACCCATACCTCATTCGCCACTGAGACTCACTGGTCCATTACCGGTGTATGTGAGTGCATGAGGTTGATACTATTTTGACAGCTCGCACAGTCAGAAGTACTTCTTGCCTTTTTCAAATGCCAGAGACCATTGACTCTATGATTTCGATCGGTATACACGTGCACATGGTACATTCACATGCCATACATGTGCCACCATAAGTTCTTAAGTATTATTTAATGAATGACTGATACGTTTGCACCGCCAAGCAAATGCCAGTACCAGAAGAAAAAAAAGAGTTAATGTATGCAAATGAGGGGTGATTGACGTTGTTAGACTGCTGTACTCGAACTTGGCCAATTTGAGTTTCCTGTCAAGTCGTTCTCACGTTTACCAACGTGCATGTTGTTGGTGGTGCCACTAGAATCTTAAACAAAGGAAAGGGAGAATGATTACTGTCCTACAGGCTAACTATTTCGCCTCTATGGGTTATATGATTATTCGAGTTTAACGCCCTCACGGCGTTTGATGAGATACACAAGTGTATGCGTGTTTAGGTGGTATCAGCCATCTGCACTTATGGCAGAATGACCGAGGTCTTTTACGTGCCATTGTGGTGACACGGGTGTGGGATATGGCTTCCGTCTCTGCATGGGTCTTCACATAAAGTTGACCCGTGTCCGTCCTGGCCCGGATTCGAACCTGCGACCTTCCGATCATTTTTTTTCATTTTTTTTTCCATTTTTTTCATTTTCATTACTTTATTGTCCCATCGTTGGGAAATTCGGGTCGCTTCCTCCCAGTGGAAAGCTAGCAGCAACGGAGTCGCGCTACCCAGGTGTCTGCGTGTTTAGGTGTATTCAGCCATCTGCACTTATGGCAGAATGACCGAGGTCTTTTACGTGCCATTGTGGTGACACGGGTGTGGGATATGGCTTCCGTCTCTGCATGGGTCTTCACATAAAGTTGACCCGTGTCCGTCCTGGCCCGGATTCGAACCTGCGACCTTCCAATCACAGGTCCAGTGCTCTACCCACTGAGCTGCCATCTTAAACACATGAGGCAGAACGCTCTTTAAAGATCAGATAAACAAAGGGAAGTAAGCCTACGACATGTAATAGAGTAAGCGAGGGTTATACGGAACCAGTCTCCTGGCACCTGAGAGAATAACAAGCATGGACATGAACAAGCAACTTTCATCATGGAAAAGGATGGTCGCCGCAAGCTCACGTGTTCCTCATTCTCGAAGGCACTCTAACTAACACTTAGGTACACATTCATACACACGAACCAGCTCTTATTCCTGACCGGACATAGTCCTTAGAATCAAACTGTGTTTCTCAAAACAAATACGCAAACATGGGTTGCGTTGAAAGTATCTGTTTATAGTGTCTCTATATGCTGTCTTTCAGTTTGTTTTGTTGTTGGTTTTGCAGTTAATTATCTATTGCTCCAACGTTTTGACCGCATTATATTCATTCCGTGTTTCTGTCAAAGAGTATTTTGATTTAAAAAAATGCAAGTCCAGAGAGATGAGGTATACAAGACAGGTGCATTGAATGTTCTTCAGATATATACAAAGAGCTTTTCATGCGTGGGACTATCTGCGTGTTTATTCTAATAGTGTAACCGTCTGTGTATACTGATGACAGAGCTGCAGATACAAAGAGAGAGAGAGAGAGAGAGAGAGAGAGAGAGAGAGAGAGAGAGAGAGAGAGAGAGAGAGAGAGAGAGAGAGAGAGAGAGACTCAGACTCAGACTCAGACTCAGAACTTTATTACAAAAGGATAAAGGTTTTAGGCAAAGCCTATTCTTCCAACCTGTCCTTTATACAACAAATAAAGACAGACGCACACACACACAAAAAATTCAATCATATAGAATACAGAAATACATTGTAAGGAATGCAACACAATGTGCATTTAAGGAATTACAAGAGAGAGAGAGAGAGAGAGAGAGAGAGAGAGAGAGAGAGAGAGAGAGAGAGAGACAGAGAGAGACAGAGAGAGAGAGAGAGATAAAGACAAAGAGAGAGACAGAGGGAGAGACAGAGAGAGACATATAGGAGAGAGACACAGAGAGAGAGAGAGAGAGAGAGAGAGACAAAGAGAGAGAAGAGAAAGAGACAGAGAGAGACATATAGGAGAGAGACAGAGAGAGAAAGAGAGAGAGAGAGACAGAGAGAGAGAGACAGAGATAGACAGAGAGAGAGACAGAGAGAGACAGAGAGAGACAGAGAGAGACAGAGAGAGACAGAGACAGAGAGAGACACAGAGAGAGACAGAGACAGAGAGAGACAGAGAGAGACAGAGACAGAGAGAGACAGAGAGAGAGACAGAGAGAGACAGAGACAGAGAGAGACAGAGAGAGACAGAAAGAGAGACAGAGAGAGAGATAGAGACAGAGAGAGTGACAGAGAGAGAGACAGAGAGAGACAAAGACAGAGAGAGACAGAGAGAGACAGAGAGAGAGACAGAGAGAGACATAGACAGAGAGAGACAGAGAGAGGGAGAAATAGAGAGAAGGGGAAGAGAGCGGGATAGAGTGGAAGAGAAAGAGAGGAAGAGAGGGAGGGACGAAGAAACAGACAGACAGACAGACAGACAGACAGACAGACAGACAGACAGACAGACAGACAGACAGACAGACAGAAAGGCAAATATACAGACAGGGAAATACAAACAAGCTCAATTATTTTGATCTTTGTCGTCTCGGTTTACAAAACAGTTTGAATCAGATGTTTGTAGTCTCGGCCAAAAAGTCACGTCTGCAAAGACCCAGACAAGTGAAAAGAAAACACATTCCCAAGGCTTTGCTTTTCTCCGTCGAAGAAGTCACTATACCGAACACCTTTCTTCAACAAAAATCCTAGTCAACACAGAAAAGAAAAAAGAAAAGAATCTTTTGGCTTCTAAACCCGTTTGAAGTCAGACGCTGCACACACAGAGCACCCTAGTGTAGTAGTAGTATCCACGAAATCCTTTTACAACTTTCAGTTCTTCGCCAAAGCGTTTGAAGTGAGACAAGCATACACAGAGCCTCGAAAACCGGAGAGAAATTTGTCATCTTTGACAATCTGTATACAAGGCCCAATGCGGGGAGGAGGAGGGGTTCCCCCCATTCATACAACACAAGCCCCGCCTCTCCAACCCTCCGAGTTGATAAATAATAGCGCCGGGCCGAACGACATACATCACTTGCGGACCTGCCGCCGACTTGAAAGAGTCCGCTTGGCTGTGAATCGAGCGTTCCCATTGCAGTCGTCGAGTCCCGAAAAGGACCTGTCACAACCCACCAAATTTACGGCCTCGCGTTTTTCAGAAGTTTTCAACAACTTGAACAGAGAGACAGGGCAGTCAGTAGTATGGGGGGAGGCTAGTGGAAAACATTGTGTAATGGGTTCTTGTGGAGCTTTTCAAAGGGTTGAAATTTATGGTTTTCTGCTCTGCTTCGACGCGTTTGCTTTTTTTCGTGGTGGGTATTGTCTCTCTCGAGCTATTGTGGTTGACAGAGGGGCGTTCGGAAATCGCGGGTGGCGCCTGATTCAGTTTCTAAGGCGTTCCCATCCTGTCCTATCTTTGCATTTTTGAATTGGAATAAGATTTGGGGAGTGGGTTTGCAGGGAGAAAACAACGAACGATTGATAAAATGCACTTGTAAAGAATCGTTTGATTGAAAAGACAACAAACCGGAGCTCTGCTAAAAAAAAAAAGGACACAGATAGCTGGACTTAACACTAACCGTCTACGAAGTAAAAAAAGATAAGGTATATTATATTATATAGTGGAGAGGATATATTATCCGAACTTAGATGGTGGCCTATTTTGTTTCTGAAGAGTTCCATGTCTTTCTGCGTGTTGTTTGGAACTGAAATAGAACACAAATGAAAACAGAGTGAGTTCAATGACAATGTCCAAAAGAAAACCCAATTTATTGATTCGATTTAGTATTGCAAAACCAGAGACAAGTGCCTTCAAAATTCAGGGGACATACTTATCCAGGAAAGGATATATCACGATGTTTTCAAATGACGTGAAGTGACAACGTGTAGCTGTAATCTTTTAGATCGCTAAACCTAAAACCATAATGTATCAAATCGGCATTCATTGGCTCACGTAAGTGTAGCCTATGCGATCGTAACTTTGTCTGTCTGTGCGTGCGTGCGTGCGTGCGTCTGTGCGTGTGTATGTCTGTGGTAGAAACTCTAACATTTGAAGACGTCACATTACATTGACGTCACATTATGACGTAAGAGGGTTAGACGTCACGCGAAGGAAGTACTGACAGTCTCGGTCATTATTATTTTGAGCGCGCCGAGACTAGTTGGCAGTCGTGTCCTTGTAAGTAGGCTACATGCAGACAGACAGATCTAGATCTAGTGTCTCGCTTTCTTGCACAGTTTCACCTATGCTCTTTCTGTGTGTGTGTGTGTGTGTGTGTGTGTGTGACGGAGTGATTGAGTTTGTGTTACTGTTTGTCGATTTCTTACGTGAGCCTTGATGGCTTCGCCTCTTGTTTTTGTTTTGAAAGGGCAAGTATATTTACATGAGACATATTCCCAAAGCACGTTCCGACAAATTCATGTTAAGGTGGGTTGTATGATGTTAATGCCAGTCTGCAAATGTATATCGTACCTATGTATGTATATATGTATCTATGCAATATGTCTAGAGGGGGAGAAAGATGCAGACGGACAAACATAGACAATACAGAGATAGACTGATACATGCAGGGAGAGCTTGAAAAAGAGAGAGAGAGAGAGCGAGGAAGAGACAGACAGACATACAGACAGACAAACAGAGTGAGGGAGACAAAGAAAGAAAGAAAAGATAGAACGAGCGAGACAGACAGACACAGACAGAAACAGACGCTCGACGTAGTGGTAGAGGCTGGGCCTACAGACAAATATTTATGGGAAATCGTTCACCACCTTTGCCCGGAGATTTAAGTAACGATCTTTCCAGATAACGCAGCATGTGGGTAAATGATGTAAACAATGTGTGCACAGCCAATCATTCGGCTACTTGCTGTCACTCATCTTCTCTTTTTTGTTATGTATGTATTTTCTCTTTGAGGTATGTATGTGAGTCAAACTATCCTTCTGCTTTTTATAGATCTTTTTTGATCTATGGGGTAAGTAAAAATAATCGTTTTTGCAAACACAATTGCTGTAACTTAAAGTTTGGGTTCAAACAAAGTTGTGAGGTTGCGTGTGTGTTTGTGTGTGTGTGTGTGTGTGTGTGTGTGTGTGTGTGTGTGTGTGTTTGTGTGTGTGTGTGTGTGTGTGTGTGTGTGTGTGTGTGTTCAATCGTATGTTTGTATGTGTATCTATATGATGTGACAAAATCAGTCTTTTGATATGATAGACGTGTAGTTTCATGTTTAAACTACGGCAACAAATTGTCCATTTCATTTTTTCTTCCTCTGTCTCTTTTTGATATAAGTAAGCACATAGGACGAAATCTGTCTTTCTGACCAATCGAGACCAAGGTACGTACATAGTAGTTTCATTTTTACACGCAAGTTTCGTAAAAAAACCTTTCGTGATATTCAAAAAACAAAACTCGTATATATATATCATGCATCAGAAACAAAGATGTGAACTGGCTCCGCAACCCTTCTTGCTGATTTAACGTAGTGAACCATTTAGACTCGGATTGCTTGCTTGTTCATGGCACTTGATGTTCGGGGAAAACGAAAGATTAATGAGGTACCGCCTCCGCTGATAGTCGATCGAGTCCGTGTTGGGTGAAACTAACACTCTTCTTTGTGCTATCTTTATGGGATAATCTCCATGTTTCCAAAGCTATAGTAAGCGTTTGCCTTTGTGTGTAAATCATACGGGAACAAAACCTATCGTGATTTTTAAAAACAAAACATCAACGAGAGAAATTCAAGTTTTACGCCTCACGGCAAAGCCATTAGGGGCATGTTCCCGGGTTTTAACCCGACTTTAGATGAGATACACACGTGTATGCGTGTTCAGGTGGTATCAGCCATCTGCACTTATGGCAGAATGACCGAGGTCTTTTACGTGCCACTGTGGTGACACGGGGGTGGGAGATGGATACCGCCTCTGGGTCTGCACATAAAGTTGACCCGTGTCCGGTCCGGCCCGGATTCGAACCAGAGATCTTTCGATCAAAAGTCCAGTGTTCTACCACCGCAAGGCCCAACATTCGTTATTGTGCAGGTTGCGTGTTTGCACTTGAACAGGGGATCGATCGGTCCCAGGCCAACGTTCTTGCGATCGTTATAACACCGATGTATCACTGAGGACCTTGCCGTGTCTTTAGTGTCAGGCATATTATTTGGCGAGTTATTGGTTTTTGCACAAACGTAAATAGTTATAGGTGGCGTGGTGATGACCCCCCCCCATGTATGTATCCAGCAGTGGTCATATATATGAGCTCATGAACTTCTGTACTTACTGTCCCTCTACGCGTAGCAGCTCTGCACATCCTTAGACAAAAACTACGACTGTCCAAATGCATGCTGGGATGATTAAAAATAGTCGTACGCGTAATCATTATTCCCATTTTGCTGACAAAGTCACGCTCTTTGTACCATTCCGCCTGGCCAGACTTATGTGCATGTCCTTTCAACATCATAACAAGAGTGTCGAGAAATGCAGACTGAGTAGTTTTAATGGCAACATGTTACTGTTAAGGAACCTAAACACCCCTCATGATCTTCGTAGTGACCGAACTCTCCGCGGAATTGGACACTGTGTTTCTTGCGGACAGTCCCTTAGTGGTCAGCGACCGTAAGGTTTCTTCTTCAATGACATTAACATTTTATTGAATTACTAATTACTGAAGCTCGCCAGTCTTGCGTAAAACTGGTGATTTAAAAAAAAAAAAAAGGTTCCCCAGATCGCAGCGGACGGCAACATTGAAACTTGTTAAATGCCTTTCTATATAATTATATGCTACATTCTAATCGTCAAAGTAGTTATATATATTACATAGCAAAACAATCAATAACATGTTTTCTTTTGGATGCTGAAATACTTGGCTGGCACATTTGGCACTAAAGATTTCTTTGGATGATAATAGCATTATGCAGCTTATTTTATCATAAGAATGTTTTGTTGTTGTTGAAATCTTGTCCCTTTTTTTATTTTTATTTTTCTTTTTTTAGTCCGATGCAATTCTCTGCTGATCAGAAATGTGATAAAGCATGAGTGCAATTCCTTGCTCCACTGCTTCAAAACCCCACAATCTGTACAAGTAACTACTTCCAGTGAAGAGCTATGAGTAATCGCCTTTGGTGTTGTTTCTTGCTGATTCGACAAAGTGAGGTTGCGATGTGTTGCTTGCTCATGGCAATTTTGGTGAGGGGAACCAGGACTAGCCGAAAAGATTTATGGGCTAGCTCCTCGGTCGGTACTCCATTCTTCATGAAACGTAAAAGCACAGGGCTTCTGTGAATCTCTTTGCTTCTTTTTCTAATATCTTCCTCTTCTTTAAAGCGATGTGTTACTGATATTATGATCTATTTTTCAATGTAACAAAAAGAAGAAAAAAACGCACAAATGGTCATTATCGATGCATGTACCTCAAAACGTCAGACTTTTCAGTCCCTGGCTGCTGCAATCCGCCCAATTTGTTTTCGTGGGATAAGAACAACATTCCATTTGGACACGTACCAAGATTGAAAGGCTGGTGGCCTTTTGTGTATAGGGTGGGATTTGTTTTATTTGGTTAAATTAATTCCGTAAATTGACACTGGTCAATATGAGGCTTATATCGCGCGTATTCCGTGGGTACAGTTCTAAGCGCAGGGATTTATTTTTTTATTTTTATTTTTATTTTTATGCAATTTATATCGCGCACATATTCAAGGCGCAGGGATTTATTTATGCCGTGTGAGATGGAATTTTTTTACACAATACATCACGCATTCACATCGGCCAGCAGATCGCAGCCATTTCGGCGCATATCCTACTTTTCACGGCCTATTATTCCAAGTCACACGGGTATTTTGGTGGACATTTTTATCTATGCCTATACAATTTTGCCAGGAAAGACCCTTTTGTCAATCGTGGGATCTTTAACGTGCACACCCCACTGGTGTCAGTTATGCAATTATTTCGGCAAAAATGTCCACTCGACACGGGAAGCAGCCGGGCTGTAGACTTTTGAAAGCCGAATGGAACAATTCTCTGATCCTGGGTAAAAGCTTGGACAGATCTGTGGTAAATTAAGCAGATTGTCTGTAGACGCATATCGTTTTTTTCTGCTATGTGTTTCTGATTCGAAAAAGTGTCGCCGCGATTTAACTTGCTCAAGGGCAGTGCAGTCATAATCTGGGTATTGTCACGCTCATAAGATAATTGCCTATGTCATTTGTTTGAGTTTTGAGAAAAACGCAAAATTCGTTTTCGGTTTCTGAACAATCTGCCCATCTAATTTAAGTTATAAGTTTCAAATTGCTTATCTCGAGCGGTTGACAGCGGTATACGCGTGAGATAAAGAGCTGACAGCAACATTTTCTATCACTACAACTGCATAACAACCCCGAAAAGGCGTTTGCATATCTTAACATTCTCCAAACAAGTCTGTATGTGTCAAAACGGAAAAGTGCCTAACTCAGAAACGAGAACGGCAGTTTTGCTCACGTAACCGTGGCAATGGTATCCGTTGGTCTGAGAGTTTATACTCTCTAACACATGACAGGTACCTTCCAGTAGCTTCCCCTGTAGTCTCACTGCAGAAATGCCTATCACTGAGTTAGGTATTGTTCTTATGAGCGTGACGGTATGCTGAAAGTTTTATTAGGTAGCGCGTCAACTGGTACTTAGGTCCCTGTGAAATAAACCGACACAACTGCTGTGCACCTCTTTGTCGGTATGATTCTGCGTTTTAGGAATCTGTTCCTCTTCTGCCGACGATGACGGAGTTTTCCTCCTCTAATATATATAATGGTATAAGCACAGCCTTTTTGTCTTTCTCTTTGTCATGCCCATTGTTTTCCTCTTGAAAAAAATTCTTTAGCTATAGCAGCGGCAATGATTTACAGCAGACTATTACCGTTTGCTAATTCTTGCTGATGTGACAAAGTGAAGCTGCGAGTTCTGAGTTGCTCGTGGCTGGAAAGATTTATGGCGCACCGCATCGTCTGGTACTCGATTCTCCACGAGACGCGACTAACGCGATTTTCGTGGGTCGTTGTGGCCATCTTTCTCTGTAACAATTTCCATTTCAAGCCATTTTGAGAGCTGAGCACTATGAGACGATGTAGCGGGTGTTTTGGCTGTGGTGTTTGTGTTCAACTTAATGAGTTCAATTTTCTACCAAATATTCAATCTATACCTTGTGTTTATGTTTTATTTACTTCCTTCTGATGTTGCTGTTCTTGCTGTAGTAAGCAAAATTGACGAATGTAAGAAAACATATTTGGATTAAGCTGCGATTAAACCAGTCATTCATCCGTACAATTCGAAAGTACTTCCGTCTGAGTGGAGCACAACAATGCACTGACCCACTGAGTCTTATTGCCATGACGTCTTAACACGCCTTCTCTCGTATTTTTGTTGTTGGTTGCGATTAACTAAGAGGCACACTTCATCACATCTGACGTGCTATACTATTCTTCCTTGGACAAGTTTAACTTGGCTTGTTCTTCATCAACTTAATTCGCAACATGCACTAAATCTATACATTTTCGTGAAAATACGACAAAAACAGAATGTACACGAGTTGAAAATGTTGAAGTCTGGACCGGTATGCGACACACACGCTGACTGAGTCGCCTTAGGGACATATTATACCTGCGCAGAGTCAGCGGCACAGACGACGCACAGCAGATTATTGAGGTATTTGTTTCTTCTCCCCAGCCCGCTACACGTTGCGTGAAAAGAAAACAGGCCAAGTAGGCCTACTCGTCATAATCCCTATCGCAGCATGCAGCGCCGTTGACTCTGCGCAGGTATAATTTGCCCCTTAGTGAACGACTAAGATTTATCAGACACGCCCTCTCTGGTGTCCCTGTCTAACGCGAGAGTAAGGGACATCTCGAATCCCTCCTATATTATAGCCCTTGCCTGCCCCTAAGATTTACTGGACTGGTGATCGGAAGGCCGCAGGTTCGAATTCGGGCCGGGACGGACACGGGTCAACTTTATGTGCAGACCCAGAGACGGCAGCCATGTCCCACCCCCGTGTCACCACACTGACACGTAAAACATCTTGGTCATTCTGCCATAAGGGCAGTTGGCTGATACCACCTAAACACGCATACACTTGTGACGTATCTCGTCAAAAGCCGTAAGGGCGTAAAACTCGAATCGTATATAACCCATATCTGGTCCTTAAGAGGCGAAATATTTAGCCTGTATGACATAAAGCATTCTCTTTTTCCGTCCTAATATTTATTGGACAATGTCCTGCTTGAGCTTCTTGCTGACGGAACAATAGTACATAAACGGTTTGCTTCGATGTTACGGTTGACTATAGGGAACACATTCATTCTCACCAACAGAACACCTTCCCTGAGGCCACTGTCTTTGCCTGTCCTTCCAAGCTATTTGTGGACACATCTTGGCTGGAGTTTCTGGGGGAATGGCGGGAAGACACGGCCGGACTTGAGTGAGAATTTGTTACGGGAGACTCTTCAGGACTCCTCTTGAAATGATCCTTCATTGGACCAGAGTTACGGGAGACTCTTCAGGACTCCTCTTGAAAGGATCCTTCATAGGACCAGAGTTACGGGAGACTCTTCAGGACTCCTCTTGAAAGGATCCTTCATAGGACCAGAGTTACGGGAGACTCTTCAGGACTCCTCTTGAAAGGATCCTTCATAGGACCAGAGTTACGGGAGACTCTTCAGGACTCCTCTTGAAAGGATCCTTCATAGGACCAGAGTTACGGGAGACTCTTCAGGACTCCTCTTGAAATGATCCTTCATTGGACCAGAGTTACGGGAGACTCTTCAGGACTCCTCTTGGAAGGATCCTTCATAGGACCAGAGTTACGGGAGACTCTTCAGGACTCCTCTTGGAATGATCCTTCATAGGACCAGAGTTACGGGAGACTCTTCAGGATTCCTCTTGAAATGATCCTTCATAGGACCAGAGTTACGGGAGACTCTTCAGGACTCCTCTTGACATGATCCTTCATTGGACCAGAGTTACGGGAGACTCTTCAGGACTCCTCTTGACATGATCCTTCATTTGACCAGAGTTACGGGAGACTCTTCAGGACTCCTCTTGAAATGATCCTTCATTGGACCAGAGTGGAGAACAATGACTACAGTTGAACCCCTATTTTAAGGCCTCCAACAATCTCAGGTAATAGGGTCTTAAAAACGAGGGAGTCTTAACACGGAGGTAATTGTACACAGGATATGAACAGTAACTCTGAAAAAGGAAGGTCTTAAAAGGGGGGGGGTCTTAAATAGGGGGGGGGGGGGGTCTTACAAGATGGGTTCCACTGTACCATGATCTCAATAGAGAAGATCAGGTCATCTTACTTACACACCGCTTTAGGACCAACAGGATCAGCAACCACATGGCCCATGACTTAGAAATCGAAAAGGGCAGATACACGGGAACACCAAGGGAGGAAAGACTATGCAGAAACTGTGGAGTGGTGGAGGATGAACTTCACTTCCTTGATTCGTGTACAATGTATGCTCATCTCAGGCAACAGTTATTACCGAATACTTCCACCGGCAGTGATGAAATAAGAGTCAGTTCTTTGTTTACTGACAGCGACATCCAAAGGCAATTGGCAAAATATGTGTACGATTGTTTTCAACTACGCAGATGCAATGCGTCTTCCGACTGTCCTCAATAACTTATGCTCATCTTCAGGTCCTCTTTGTTCACCCTGTTCCACTTGGTTTTGTATTACATGTATGTTATGTTATATTGCTGTTTTTCCTGTACTTATGTATCTTGTATGTGTCAATAGGCTCTGTGCTTTAATGACAATAAATTCTGATAGCTGATTCTGATTCTGATTCTGGCCACGAAACTGAAGCTGGTCCCATCGTGTCTCCTGCTTCTGACCCCCCCCCCCCCGCCCGCACCTCCTCCTGTGTCCTTGTTGCCACGACATCCAGAAAGCGCAGCACACCATCCAGGGGTGCCCTATTTTCGAGACTCTCGGGAGTAAAGACACCCCGCTGCAAGACAAGCTGTTCGACACTTGACCTCAACTGGAGGACATCACAATGTTTTGTTTTCTCCTGCAAACCTCACTGACAATTTGACCAGTCTGCAAAGAACAGAAGAAGATTACACACAAAAAAGGATATGACTATATCTGTGTTAGTCCTTTAATTTTCTACTTAAATTTCGTAAAAAGCAAATTCGAAAGTTCCAACGGTTTGCTTGCTTAGAAGTATAACTGGACTAACATTTTCAATGGCGAGTACACATGGTGTGTCCTTCCAAGGGCAACAAGTGCGTTGATGGAGCTGCCTGGCCGATTGAGTAAGATTTATCGGACACGCCCTCTCGGGTTTTCGTGCTAATGTGAGGGTAAGGGACACCTCGGATCCCTCCCATGCTGGGGCCAGCGAGCCTTGGCCTGTCCTCTCAAGATTTATTGGACAGCGCGCTGCTCGAATTCCTTGCTGATGTGACAATACTGAAGACATGGTTTCTTGCACATTCACGAATTGGAGACCTGCTTTTCAGGTGATCTGTGAACCTACAAATACAGACTTTAATCCTACCTATGCGACAATTGATGGACATACTAACTCCGCGTCTTGCTGTGACAAACAAACAAAGAAAGAAACAAACAAAAGGCTTGTTGTTGTTTTCACTTTACGACAATACACATTTCATGAACATGTAAAACATGAATAAAACATTGTTTAAACCAACCAAACAAACAAACACACAAACACACAAACAAACAAACAACAAAACAAAAACACAAAACAAACACCTTTGGACTTGCCCTTAGAGATTAATCAGACATCTTTTTACGGAAGTATTTGCAAACCGTACAGATGATTTTATTAGAGATGTTGCTGTGATGTTTTTATTTAGTGATTTCCCAAAATTGCCATAGACGTTCCAGCAATATTCGGAGTTGTTGTCAGTCTTTTGTGTCATTTTGTACCACTGTGAAACAGGTAGTCTTGTCTGCCGAAATGGCAGCAACATTTTTGGCGATTTGCCATGGTGGTTCATGGGACATATCCCGTTGACCAGTCAGGTCATGTGGCGTTATTTGACACCAATTCGGGTTTGATTTCAGACCAGAAGGTGTCCTTTTGTGTTGTCCTAAGATTTATTGAACCTGTTTCTGTTGCTTCTCCGAGCTAATGTGACAACAAGAGACACGCCAGTGTGTCGCTCATTGAGCACGCTTACACGCTCTGGAGACTCTTCGTCTGTTCGTCAAAGATTTATTGGGCATTTCCCCGCTGGACATTCCTGCTTCGTTGTCACGCCGGAGGATCCTGTTTGTTCCACTTTCGGGACATGTAATAGCTGGAAAATGGAGGATAAGTTGATCCGAAAAAATGTCTAGTCCACTAATATGGAGAATCTGAATCTATTCGCCATTGTTCACATTCCGAACTCTCTCAAAGCAATAGAGTTTTCGAATATTCAAAAACAAAAAAGTTTACTAGACACCGCCACCCCACCCCCTCAACCCCTGCTTGTACATCTCCCAGACGTACAATATATGAACGGGAAACGTTCTACAATACAATACAATACAATACAATAACTTTATTAATCTCTAAAAGAGAAATTACATTGCTGAGCGTTTGTGTCCGTAATAATAACATACATAAAACATTCAAAATAAACATTTGTTCTTTGTCCTGAGAAAATATAGTACATTGGTTATCACATAAGAAAGTATATTAAAAATAAATTAACATGCATTCACCATCAACAATGCACAAAAGAAAGTCAGCACCTTGCCGGTTATCACATATTGTCTAAGAGAGTAGAATGCAAAACAAAATCAACAATACTGAAACAATACAGAACACTGACCCCGTGCATCAGAGCGACAACACCAGCATCTACCGCCCCACCTGAGAATTGAAGATGTGAATTGCAGATGGAATGAACGAATTTCTGTAGCGTGTGGATCTTGCGGTTGGTTGTCTGAATCTGTTGCTCCTGTCTGTCCGTCTACTGTCAAATTCCGGTCTGAGTGGGTGCGAGTCGTCAGCCAAAATCTTCTGTACCTTGTCAGTCAGTCGTCGTTCATGTGTTGATGTGAAATTGTCCTGCTTCCTCCCAACCACCCCACTTGCTTTCCTGATGAATTTATCTAATCTATCCCTGTCTTGCTTGTTGATGTTGCCACCCCAACACACGGAGCCAAAGTACAACACACTATTGCACGTTGAAGTGTAAAACATCTGAAGGATTTCTTGTCTGATGTTAAAAGACCTGAGTTTTCTCAAAAAGTACAGGCGAGAGTGGAGTTTCTTCACAAGGGCATCAGAGTTTGGTTTCCATGTCAACTTATTGTCTATAATCACCCCCAAATACTTATACTGCTCTACCTTCTCTACGACCTCCCCCTTGATCACTATCTCCCTGTGTACATGTTCCCCCCTCCTGTTGTCCATTATCATTTCCTTTGTCTTCCCCACATTAAGCTCTAAATAGTTGTTTTCACACCACCCCACAAACCTATCTACCTCCTGCCTGTAGTCAGAGTCGTCGTCAACAGTCAGCAGTCCGGTCAGTCCAGTGTCGTCAGCAAACTTGGTTATGGGGCAGGAGTCACTAGAACTTCTGAAATCTGCTGTGTAGAGAGAAAAAAGAAAAGGTGAGAGTACTGTGCCTTGTGGTGCCCCTGTGTTTGTGCAGATTGTGTCTGAAACTGATTGCCCCCCCCACCCTAACATACTGTGGCCTGTTTGTCAGGTAGTCCATAACCCAGAGGATGGTGGCTGCTGGGACATTCATGCTAAAAAGCTTCTCCGCCATTAAATGAGGCTGTATAGTATTAAAAGCGCTGGAAAAATCAAAGAACATCAAGCGAATATAAGAGCCAGGCTTTTCTAAATGAGAGTAGATCTTGTTTAAAACATTCAACACAGCATCATCAACACTCCTGTTTTTCCTGTATGCAAACTGACATGGATCAATAAAATCTTTCACACAATCACTCAGTTTGAACAAAACAACTCTCTCAAAGACTTTCATGCAAACAGAAGTAAGTGCCACAGGTCTCAGGTCATTCATGGTTCTCAAATGTTCATTGGACACCTCACTGTGTGTAATTTGTTACAACTGTAAAACAAAGTTAGTCTTTCCTGCAAAAATGGCAGCAATTTTTTGGGGGCGATTTGTCAGTGTGGTCCATGGGACATCTCCTGTTGACCATTCAGGTCATGTGGTGTTATTTGACACCAATTCGGGCTTAATCTTAGACCAGAAGATGTCTTTTGTGTTGTCCGAAGATTTATTGAACCTGTTTGTGTTGCTTCTCTGGGCTAATGTGACAACAAGAGACACGCTCATTGAGAACGCTTCCACGCTCTGGGGACTCTTCGTCTGTTCGTCAAAGATTTATTGGGCAGTTCCCCGATGGACATTCTTGCTGATTCACCAACGGGGATGTTCTTCATTTCCATTGTATTTATTAGAGGGATAATCCGGACTATAATAATCTGATCAGACACAAGTTGTTTTTTATCCAGTAATAAGAGAATATTAATCTATGCACCACTTCCCGCATTCCAAACTCTTGCATGCTTGGGTGGTTTTAAATCAAAAATCGGATAATAGGTCGACACTCACAGTGTCAGATGTGCATGCTATATAATTATGTTCCCCTTTTTGTGTGAATTCCCATCCTTAAAGGCTGCCATATTCGTAGCGTTCATTAATTAATTCATATTGTTTACATGTGCCAATAATGTTATAAAACTGTACCTAAGGGGATATAATAACGATTGGCTGTAGATTTCGAACACAGACAAAATTATTTCAGTATTGCAAAGTGGTGTTGATAGTGTCGAATGTAAACAGAACAGTCTCAAAGTGAAAGTGGATGTTTTCTGGAAATTGCGCAGGCGGAAATATACGATCTCTCACAGCACATGTTCGCAAGAATAAGGCCACAGGCTTCAGCTGACAAGCTACAAGTACATCTAATTTTATAATAGGCCTATGTACTCACGTGTCCAGCAAAACTTTGGCGAGTTCAGTATCCCCTTTGTACTTGGTTCTCAATTTGAAGCGATGGGCCTCTGACGAAAACAATCTTTCTTTCAGCGCGACCCAGCGCTGGTGCTGCGTGGTGATGAAGCAAGGAGTCCACTTTCTCTTTTTAGCAGATTTAGTGGCCTTGACAGCTTTAGACGGGGTTACTTCTATCTTTTTCGCCATAGTACGCAACCGCCATCTTTGGTTTTCAAGGGACACCTCCGTTTGACCATTTAGTCCACGTCCCACTCCCGATTTTTGCTGGAACCAAAGGGTGTCCTTTTGTGTTGTTTCACGATTTATTGGATTGATCTCTGTTGCCGCTTCGTGCTGATGGGACACGTCAGTCTGTCGCTCATTCAGAAAGCTTCCACGCTCAAGACACTATTCCTCTCTTCGTCAAAGATTTATTGTGGTAGAATCCCGCTGGAAATTCTGTCTTATATTTGCCAACGTATTGGTTCTGTGTCTGTTCAATGTCAGGGCATTTACTGCAGCTGGAAACATTGGACCAGTTAATCTGATTAAAACAAATGTCTCGACCATAAACATCAATCTCAATCTATTAATAATTTTGCACATTCCCACCTCTTACAAGGTAAACATACTTTGTGTTTCTTCTTTTCTTTGAACAGCTATGAATTGTTCCTCTGCTGG
>NC_090258.1:22209223-22254223 GCF_037325665.1 Littorina saxatilis
ACAGCAGCACGAGATAACACGTCAAACTTGTATGTGACGTCAAACGTAGCTTGTTGACGCTTTTCTTCCAGTCTGAAAATGTACAGAGCTGCGATCATACCTGTGAATTCAGTAAGTGTTGAGCATATTTCTTTTCTTTTAAGTATTTATGACTTTTCTTTGTGGATTTTGCGATTACAGAGATAAGTTGTAAATTGACCATGAGTCGCCGCGGTAATTATCAACATTGATTGGGTCTTTGAGAGTGAATGCTTACAATCGTTGTCCTCGGAAACACAAATCCAAAGCCACGATGGTTCCACACATCAAACAATCAGCCTGATTGGCTTTTACTTTGACAATCCACGTTTCACATGAAAGCTCAAACCCATTCACCACCTCGAGTTATTGCATGGGGAACATGAGATTTATTTACCAGGTGTTTGTGAATGAAAATTCGTGAAAATGGTGACAATGCTTGTTATTCTCCAAGGTGCCAGGAGACTGGTTCCGTATAACTCTTGCTTACTCCATTACACATGTCGTATGTATATAGAGCGATTACTTCCCTTTGGTTATTTGATTACTACTTTTTACATTTAGTCAAGTTTTGACTAAATGTTTTAACATAGAGGGGGAATCGAAACGAGGGTCGTGGTGTATGTGTGTGTGTGTATGTGTGTGTGTGTGTGTGTGTGTGTGTGTGTGTGTGTGTGTGTGTGTGTGTGTGTGTGTGTGTGTGTAGAGCGATTCAGAGTAAACTACTGGACCGATCTTTATGACATTTTACATGAGAGTTCCTGGGCATGATATCACAAGATGTTTTATTCATTTTTTCGATAAATGTCTTTAATGTCGTCATATCCGGCTTTTTGTAAAAAGTTGAGGCGGCACTGTCACACCCTCATTTTTTAATAAAATTGATTGACATTTTGGCCAAGCAATCTTCGACAAAGGCCGGACTTTGGTATTGCATTTCAGCTTAGAGGCTTACAAATTAATAGATAATTTTGGTCATTACAAATCTGAAAATTGTAATTAATTTTTTTTTATAAAACGATCCAAAAACAATTTCATCTTATTTGTCATTATTTGCTGATTCCAAAAACATATATATGTTATATTCGGATTAAAACAAGCTTTGAAAATTAAAAATATAAAAATTATGATTAAAATAAAATTTCCGAAATCGATTTAAAAACAATGTCATCTTATTCCTTGTCGGTTTCTGATTCCAAAAACATATAGATATGATATGTTTGGATTAAAAACACGTTCAGAACAAGCGGTGGACAGATGATGCTACGAGTATACGGTCTTGCGGAAACAAAATGCAGTGCGTTCAGTTTCATTTTGTGAGTTCGACTGAGCTTGACTAAAATGTTGTATTTTCGCCTTACGCGACTTGCTTTAGTTTTCTTTTCGTCCCATGGAAAGTATTGACATTCAAAACACAAAAACAAAACAACAACCACAAAAACAACAAAACAATCACACAACAACATGTCAGCAAACAACAACAACAAAACAACACCAAATAAACAAACAGCAACTTAGCGAGACAAAAAACACCTGCTGGTCAAATTAGTAGCACCAGTTCCTTTAAACTTCAACTTCAAATGACAACGCGAACGTCTCCATTCTTCCAGAAGGTCAAACATAGGAAACTGAAACCCTAATCTGCCAACTAGCTTATGCACAACCAACCTGCCCCCACCCCCCTCCCCCTCGCCCCCTCCCCCTTCCCCCCTCGCCCCTCCCCCTTCCCCCTCCCCCTTTCCCCCTTTGCCCCCTCCCCCCCCTTTTCTTCTTTATTTGGTGTTTAACGTCGTTTTCAACCACGAAGGTGAAGGGGGGAGATGGGATAGAGCCACATGTCAATTGTTTCTTGTTCACAAAAGCACTAATCAAAAATTTGCTCCAGGGGTTTGCAACGTAGTACAATGTATTACCTTACTGGGAGAATGCAAGTTTCCCGTACAAAGGACTTAACATTTCTTGCATACTGCTTGACTAAAATCTTTACAAAAATTGACTATATTCTATACAAGAAACACTTAACAAGGGGAAAAAGAGAAACAGAATCCGTTAGTCGCCTCTTACGACATGCTGGGGAGCATCGGGTAAATTCTTCCCCCTCCCCCCCCCCCCCCCCAAAAGTACACAGACACGCACGAACTGACAAGCAAACAAAAGAAAATGATACGCAAGACAGAGGTGTATAAGAGTCACAATCAGAACAACCGACTATACTGTAATGTATTTGATCGCACATCTTTTCAAAAGTAGACATTGACTGATACTGACAGTAAAAGAGACAGACACGCACGCGTGCACGCACGCCGCACACACACGCAGACGCATTCACACACACACACACACACACACACGTACACACACACACACACGTACACACACACACACACACACACACACACACACACTCACACACACACAAACACACGCACATACACACACACACACACACACCCAGGAAAAACACCGCTGCGATGATTCAGAGTGCGCGCTGACGAAATTATTATTATTATTATTATTATGGTGAGCTTATATAGCGCGAACCACAATTAACTGTGCTCTCCGCGCTTTACATACTAATTTCTGCCGTGTGAAATGGATTTTTTTACAGACAGACAGACAAACAAACATTTTTTACACACAATATATAACGCATTCCCATTGACCAGCAAACCTCAAGCCTGTTAGGCGAAACTTTACCTTTCACGGCCTTTATTCCAAGCCACACGGGTATTTTGATGGACATTTTTATCTATGCCTATACAATTTTGCCAGGAAAGACCCTTTTGTCAATCGTGGGATCTTTAACGTGCACACCTAATATAGTGTACACGAAGGGACCTCGGTTTTTCGTCTCATCCGAAAGACTAGCACTTGAACCCACCACCTAGGTTAGGAAAGGGGGGAGAAAATAGCGGCCTGACCCAGAGTCGAACACGCAACCTCTCGATTCCGAGCGCAAGTGCGTTATCACTCGGCCACCCAGTCCATGAAATACTACACCGGAAACTCTGCACCCTGTCCCATAATGCAATGGGGCTTAGCCGAGACACGTGAAGGATAATCCTAGCCGTGACTCGTAAAATGATAGTCACTGATGGGTTATGTGGTGTGTGGGTGTGTGTGTGGGTGTGGGTGTGGGTGTGTGTGTGTGGGGTATTTATGTGTGTGTGTGTGTGTGTGTGTGTGTGTGTGTGTTTGTGTGTGTGTGCGTGTGTGTGTGTACGTGTGTGTGTGTGTCCGTGTCGATGTTTGTGTCTCTTTGACTACATGTGCGTCATTGTCCGTGTCTGTGTGTATGTGTGTCTTCGTGGTGGAATTTGAGTGCTTTGCAGATTGCAGATGTGTGGTCGCTTTCGGATAACATGCGAAGTTTTACATTTGAATTGACCACACATGGGCAGTCAAGTCACTAAACCAGTCAATGACAGCGAACCAAACACATTATTGTCACGCTCATACAAAAATACCTATCTCAGTGTTATGAATTTCTGTAGTGAAACCACAGGGGAAGCTACTGGAAGGGTATGTCACACGCATTCCTTCTTTGCCACCTCCAAAGCAAACGTGTGCAAGATTGTATGTTACACGCTTTGATGCCGAAATGAATTATTTTGATTATGCAGTTATTTCTGAAAAATGTTACCTTCACATACATTCAGTCCCTATCTTAAACACTTATGTTTTCAGTATTCATTTCAAGTGATCACGAACGTAGAAAAATGGGTATCAAAGTGTTGTTACATTTTGTTGTGCATTCTGAATAGTGTGCCAACAGGCCTTGGTCAGTCAACCACGTTTTTTCTGTGTACTTCGTGTTTGACGGAAAACGAATAACACCAACCCCGTTCTCCTGTATATAACTGAACTAAATGAATACCCGCTTCGCCGGGTACGGCTTCGCCGGGAAGAAGTTGAGCCGAATACCCGGCTGCGCCGGGGACCCGGCTTTGCCGGGTGTATGCCGGCTTTGCCGGCGCACCGCACGAAGGAAGGGAGATAAACGCGCAAAACACTGGAGAAGAGTAATACCCGGCTTCGCCGGGACAGTGATCTTCTAAAAATAGTATAACGGGAATATGGATTGAGCGTTGTCGACAGTGACCTTCTAAAAATAGAAACGGGAATATGGATTGACGCCACACGAAGGAAGGGAGATAAACGCTGAAAACACTGGAGAAGATAAGGAAGAGTTACTGGGAATGGATCCAGAGAAAAAACCAAAATCGGTTCAGCGCTGCGCGCTGAGAGCACGTGTTGAAATATCTCATCGAGCAGGTTGCGTTCGGGGTGTACCTAAATATGGCCACCAAATTTGAAAGAGATCCATCGAGAACTTTGGCCGTGCATCGCGGACACACACACACACACACACACACACACACACACACACACACACACACACACACACACACACACACACACACACACACACACACACACACACACACACACACATATATAGATATAGAAGCCAAATTTTCTTCTTCATTCAATTTCTGTTTTCAAAAGCTTCGTCAACTTTGCACTGACACGACAAGCTCCCTTTACAATACGAAAGGTCAAAACAAAACAATAGGTACTACTTTCATTCTGTTTCTCCTTTTACCCTTGTTAAGTGTTTCTTGTGTAGAATATAGTCACTTTTTGTAAAGATTTTAGTCAAGCAGTATGTAAGAAATGTTAAGTCAAGGCAAGCCATCACTGCTGCCAAGATCGAGCACTTCCACGACTGCATCGTCAACGCCTCATCATCCAGGGAGCTGTTCTCCATCATGTCCTCTCTCCTGGGCTCCTCCCCCGCTGCCCCCTTACCCACTGCTCACCCACCACAGGATATCCCGGAGTTATTCTCGGAGTTCTTCAAGGACAAGATTGACAAGCTTCGGAAAACACTCGATCAGCAGCCCTTCGTCCCGTCCCCACCCTCCCCTTCCTTCTCCGGCTCCCCCCTCACGTGCTTTCAGCCTGTCACGCAAAACCACGTCAAGCGACTCATCACCAAGACGGCCATCAAGACCTGCGAGCTAGATCCCCTGCCAGGCTTCCTCTTCACCAAGTGTCTGGACAAGCTCCTGCCGTCTATCACAGATATCATCAACATATCCCTGGCCACAGGCGTCGTTCCCGACTGCTTCAAGTCTGCCGTTGTCCGCCCACTCATCAAGAAGCCCGGCCTTGACGTCAACGAGTTGAAGAACTACCGTCCTGTGTCCAACCTGCCCTTCCTCTCCAAGCTTCTGGAGCGTATCATCCTGGAGCAGTTGAGCGCCCACCTGTCTCGGAACTCGCTGATGCCAGTGTACCAGTCAGCGTACCGCCCTCACCACAGCACCGAGACGGCGCTCCTGCGAATCACCACGGACCTCCTGAACGCAACAGATAGCGGTCTCGTCTCTGCCCTTGTGCTGCTGGACCTTTCCGCGGCCTTCGACACGATCGACCACCAGCTACTCGTCGATCGCCTCAGTTCCACGTTCGGCATTCACGACACCGCCCTCTCTTGGTTTAGGAACTACCTCCAGAACCGCTCTCAGACTGTCACCACTGATTCGTTCTCTTCTCAGCCTGTCCCTGTCCGCTTCGGCGTCCCACAAGGATCTGTCCTCGGCCCTGTCCTTTTCACCCTGTACACTCAACCCCTCTCCCTGGTCATCGAACGCCACGGCCTGAACTACAACTCCTTTGCCGATGACACGCAGCTCCAGAACAGCGCCAAGCCGGAGGACGTTGACGATCTCCTTGGATCCATCTCCAGTTGTTTCACTGACATCAAGAACTGGATGACTGAGAACAAGCTGAAGCTGAACAGTGAGAAGACGGAGGCCCTTCTCGTTGGAACACGACAGAAGATTGCTTCCCTCACTGTGACCGACCTCCAGCTGGATGACGCGACTGTTCCATTCTCCCCTGCTGTCAAGAGCCTTGGCGTCTTTCTCGACTCCACTCTCTCCATGCAGACACACATCTCCTTCATCATCAAGACCTGCTTTTTCCACCTACGACGCATCGCCTCCATCCGTCGCTACCTCACCCACGACGCCTGTGTCAAGCTGGTTGTCTCCCTCATCTTCAGTCGTCTGGACTACTGCAACTCCCTTCTGGCTGGCCTCCCCGCCTCATCCATTCATGGCCTACAACGAGTCCAGAACGCCGCTGCCAGGCTGACGTTGAGGAAGACGAAGCGAGACCACATCACCCCCCTACTTCGCTCCTTGCACTGGCTCCCTGTCAACACCCGAATCTCCTACAAACTGTCCACTCTGGTCTACAAGTGTCTCAACGACTCTGCTCCCGAGTACCTTCAATCCTCCCTGGACCTGTACACCCAGCCCTCCGACCGTCCCCTTCGTTCTGCTGCTGACCCTCTCCGCCTCCACATCCCTCGCTCGAAACTCGCATCTGCTGGTCAGCGTGCATTTCCCTCCGCGGGCCCCTCCGTCTGGAACTCCCTGCCGCTTGAGCTTCGCCAGAGCCCCTCTCTTGACGCGTTCAAGAGTAGGTTGAAGACTCAGTTCTTCCCGTAGCTGGCTGCGACTTTCATGCTCGACGTGATGTGCTGTGCCCCAAAAGACATTCTTGTGCTGTGCTCTGTGAGAGGTGTTTTCTTTGTGCTTAATATTATTTTGTTTGACCTAGCTATTGATGTGTACATTGTTGTTAAACAGTTGTTTGTTTACCAGGGTTTGCTAGTGTGTGATAGGGTTCGTGTCCGTCTGAAGATGTTAGTTTCTTTGTTAGTCCTGTGTTGACAACTCTTCGACAAGCGCTTAGAACTGTACCCACGGAATACGCGCTATATAAGCTTCATATTGATATTGATTGATATTGTACGGAAACTTGCATTCTCCCAGTGAGGTAATATATTGTACTACGTTGCAAGCCCCTGGAGCAAATTTTTGATTAGTGCTTTTGTGAACAAGAAACAATTGACAAGTGGCTCTATACCATCTCCCCCCTTCCCCCGTCGCGATATAACCTTCGTGGTTGAAAACGACGTTAAACACCAAATAAAGAAAGAAAGAAAGATTCGTCGTCTGCAACGAAAACCGAAAATGGCGAAACGCTTTGCTACGTACACAGAGGACGACATTTCAAAGAAAAAAATCGAACCTTACACCTGTGACTAGGAAAAGTTGCATAGACAGTTCCGTGCGGATCTCACCACGTATCAACGTACATCCGATGCTCAGGATCTACAGATAGGTGACACTTTGGCGATTGAGGCTTCGTCTTCAGCTCTAACACGCACGCAGACAGTCAGGCAGGTATAATCTGCACCAGCGGTGTTGGAAGGTTTTGATTTAGAAACACTTGAATGTTACTTCGACGAGATAAACGAACCAAAAGTCAAAAGTGTGCCCCAAATGCGGAAAATATTCTTTCAAAACGGCACTGTAAAAACCATCAACATCACTGTGAGAAAAAAACAATACAAACACAACCAGTTCCCCTGTGGAACATTTCGGTTGGACCGTGTGTGTTTGTGTGTTTAGCTTTCGTTGGTATGTGCTGTTTGGTTCAAAATAAGTTTATATTTTGTTCATTGAAAGATTCAGAAACGTTGGTTGATACTTTGTTGAATGCATTCAACCAGAAAAGACACGAAACGCATTGAATCTATCTTCTGCGCGCATGCGTGTGTAGGGTATGTGTAAAAGGGCAATTGTGTTTTTCAGTCTTGTTTTGTGCCTGTTATTTCGTCCCCAAAAACTCATTTCTGTCTTTCTATGCCTATGCTGTGAGACATAATCGCTATTACGAGTTAGTCGTGTGACAGAGAGTTTTCTTGCACACTCGACTGCTGCTGTATCACTTTGGCTACGCCGTCGTGAGACATCTACAGTCTCGTGTGCAAGAAAACTCTATGTCACACGCTTTCCTTCTTTGCCACTACTAAAGCAAACGTGTGCAAGATTGTATGTTACACGCTTTGGAGCATGTGCAAGAACGGATTCAAACTCGAAATCGTCCCTCCAAAAGCCCCAAAATGCACACACGACTTTTATTTCTCCTGCTGTTGTCGTTTCTTCTCTTTACAAATTCTTCAACGCTGAGAATACTAAAAACGGCATCCCAGACTACAGTACTGTTTCCATACGCGAGTTTAGCTTCCCTTGGAAAGTGGCTCGCTCAGGAGGCCTGTTAGTCTGAAACTAGAAGGACAGAGTTCTGAACATAGATGACAAAGACCCCGGAAAGAACAAACATTTCGCGGATGCAGACACAGAAAGACGTCATGAAGAATGGAATGCTTCAAAAGATACAGACTGTGACGATGACTGTGACGTCATTCACATATACCGAGACGTCATTCATAGTTGTTCGTTCACTTTCGTCAAAAAGTAGATCTCTCCACAATGGCTGCTCCTGTGTTTAGGTTTATCAAGCGTGAGTACGCAAAACGTGTTTGTTCTCTCCTCTGTTGAAGCTGTGAGACATAATCGCCATTACGAGCTAGTCGTGTGACAGAGAGTGTTCTTGCACACTCGACTGCTGCTGTTTCACTCCGGCTAAAGCCGTCGTGAAACATCTACAGTCTCGTGTGCAAGAAAACTCTCTGTCACACGACTAGCTCGTAATAGCGGGTACTGTCACACGACTAACTCGTAATAGCGGGTAATAGATCATGTGACGTGTTAGAGAGTACAAACTCTCAGACCATCGGAAACCATTGCCACGGTAACGTAAGCAAAACTGCCGATCTCGTTTCTTGAGTTAGGCACTTTTTCTTTATGATACAGGAAGACTTGTTTTGATAATGTGAAAGTATGCAAAAGCTCTTTGTGGGTTGTTATGCAGTTTTGCTGATTGTAAATGTTGCTGTCAGCTCTTTATCTCACGTGTATCCAGCTGCCACCGCTCGAGATAGGCAGTTTGCAACGTATTACTATAATGAGATTGACAGATTGTTCAGAAACCAAAGAAAGTTTTTTTGCGTTTTTCTCAAAACATCAAAAAATGACATAGCCAATTATCTTATGAGCGTGACGTTATAATAGTAATAAGCGTTCTTCGTGTCAACTTCTTTCCTCAGAAATGTGACCCAGGTCCTTGTGAATTTAGTCTCTTTGCACGGATAAGCCCGTGTTTACACTAAGTTAAATGCGTTCAAACAGACGATGAATCGAGACGAGGGTGGTGGTGTCGGTTTGTGTGTATGAATTCGACGATTCAGAAGCGACCACAATACATCAAGATTGTGATTGTATAAACGCTTCAGTATTATGTGTGTCTCTTTCTGTTGGTCTGAATGCTCTGTGTATGGTATAGGTTTCTGATTAAATGCTGGCATAGTTTGTTTTTCTCTTTTGCGATTTGATACTTGACAGGCAGCCAAACTCCCACGTTCACTCATGTTTTGCACAATTTGATTTTAACGTGTATGACCGTGTTTACCCCGTAATTTATCAGGTAGCCATACGCCGCTTTCGGGGGAAGCATGCTGGGTATTTTCGCGTTCCTATAACCCACCGCACTCTGACAAGTATTACACGATCTGTTCCGTGTGCACTTGGTCTTGTGCCTGCGTGTTCACACGAAGGGGGATAAGGCACTAGCAGGTCTGCACATAAGTTTACCTGGGGGTTCGGACACATCTCCACCCTTAACTCATCCGGCTGCCGCGGCCGGGATGTGAACTCTCGACCTTCCGATTAAAAGGCCGATGTCTTATCCACTAGGCTACTGCGCCCGTCAAGATTTGATAGGATTTGTGTAACAGCTTACTTTATCTTAATACCCCCCCCCCCCCTC
This sequence comes from Littorina saxatilis, assembly GCF_037325665.1. Classification (NCBI taxonomy): domain Eukaryota; kingdom Metazoa; phylum Mollusca; class Gastropoda; order Littorinimorpha; family Littorinidae; genus Littorina; species Littorina saxatilis. Next base: position 22,218,995 of record NC_090258.1, read on the forward strand.
CACCTGCATGTCTATATTTGCATTTTGTTTAATTCAATATTATGATTCTTAAATTCGCGTCTTGCTGTTTCTCAAATGCACTGCCTGCCAGATACATTTCTTTCTTTCTTTATTTGGTGTTTAACGTCGTTTTCAACCACGATGGTTATATCGCGACGGCCAGATACATTGCAAGGCACACTTAATGGTATGATTTCATCATAAATGTATTCGCACATAATTAGTTTCGATCGTTGGTTCGTTCGGTTAAGACATAACGCAGTTCGGGAATCAATAACTTCACACAAGCTGTGCAAAGATCTCTGAAGTAATTGCTTATCTACAGTAGATTGTAATATCCACTGCAGAACGTTGCATTGGAAATCGATGCACTAATGAACAGGTAAATGAACAAATGGTGTACAGTGTGTATGTGTGTGTGTGTGTGTGTGTGTGTGTGTGTGTGTGTGTGTGTGTGTGTGCGGTGTTTGTGTGTGTGTGTATGTGTGTGTGTGTGTGGTGTGTGTGTGTGTGTGTGTGTGTGTGTGTGTGTGTGTGTGTGTGTGTGTGTGTGTGTGTGTGTGTGTGAGTGAATACTCCAATACTGAATGCATGTTTCGGTAAAAAAATAATAATACAAATAAACTTCTCCGAGATTGAAATTATGCTTCGCTTTTCTTTTCCTTTCTTTTTACATTTAGTCAAGTTTGGCTTTTCGTTCGTGTCAGGGTTAAAATATGAAAAGTTAACACACAAACTGTACTACAACTTCATACGCTTTGACAGGCACACGATATTTACCTGTGACAAAAGGGCAGTATTCATAAACGTCATATTAGCATTATGTGTTTGCCGCATCGGTCGTGTCGTTTATCAAGCAGATGTTAATTAATAACGTGGAGGGGGATAATTAATAACGTGGAGGGGGATAGGTTTCTTGGCACATGTGTGGTGTTGAAAAAAAAAAAAGGTTGTGGTAGACTGCATTGCGCAAGGAATCTCGTTCTGTGTGTGGGCGTGTGTGTGTGTGTGTGTGTGTGTGTGTGTGTTTGTGTGTGTGTGCGTTCGTGTGTGTGTGTGTGTGTGTGTGTGTTTGTCTGTCTTTTTATGTATCTGTGTGTTTGTATGCCAGAGAGGGGTGTGGAATTTGATTTTGCATTATATCCTAACATAGCACGCACCTTTCTTAGAAATGATCAACAAACAAGTATATTTACACACACACACACACACACACACACACACACACACACACACACACACACACACACACACACAACATAACCTTAAGAGAGAGAGAGAGATACATCCGCACTCATTCAGATGCCGGTTTCTGCAACACACAAGTTTTGGCCAAGCCATGAACGAGAAAGGGAGGCAACTGCGTGGAGCGCGCTTACTAGCTTGCCTGATTGCTTCCCTTGAATGTGTTACAGTGATGCGTTTCATAATTGTCATTGTCGTCGACGTTGTAATCATCCTCCTCATCATCAAATCCTCTGTATTTGAGAAACATAATTGCATTTGAATTGTAGCTTGATCCTCTCCTGCAAAACGGTTGATCATCTTTGATCGCTCGAGGCTTTGTATTATTGGATACGTGTCTTAAAGGTCCTTGTTTACATGTGTATACATACAGGGTGACACGAAAAAAACAGATCCCACCAAAAGTTTAATATTTTCTGAAATAATCAGCCGATTCTTTTATTTTTTCAGGTGAGCCAAGCTGAAATGATGTTCTAACAGCCCACCAAGTTTGAGCTTCAAGATGTCATGGACAACGGAGCATAAAACATTTATAGTCGAGGCCTATTTTCGGTCGAATTCTATCCACGCTGCTCAACTGGAATTCAAAAGACAGTTTGGACGTAGAGACTTTCCTGTTAAATCAGTTATCTATGGATGGAGGGATAAGTTCAGAGACCATGGGACTGTCAATAACCTCAATAGTAAAAACCCTAACAGGGGATCCCACTCTGGTCGACCTAAATCAGCAAGGACACCGAGGAATATTGATTCAGTCAGAGAGTCTGTTGTGCGCAGCCCGAGCAAATCTGTTCGCCGGCGAAAATAGGCCTCGACTATAAATGTCTTATGCTCCGTTGTCCATGACATCTTGAAGCTCAAACTTGGTGGGCTGTTAGAACATCATTTCAGCTTGGCTCACCTGAAAAAATAAAAGAATCGGCTGATTATTTCAGAAAATATTAAACTTTTGGTGGGATCTGTTTTTTTCGTGTCACCCTGTAAATAGACATCTGACCATTAAAATGCTGAGTCTATTCCCTACAAATATCAAAAATACACCCCCCTTCGATCAAGAATAGCCGTTTTAAAATGCATTGTAGCAATCCAGCATAGTAGGATATCCTTATTTGGGAAATACCGAGGGCAAAACTCCTCTCAAATACCGTGCAACTGACTCGTTCGTTTACAAATATTTGTGGACAACACTCCAATACCCAGTGTCAAACTGTTGCTGTGATTGTGTGGGCGTAGCTGTCAGCATAGTGACATGAATTGGATTGGTCGATATTTTTTTAGGCAAAGCACATGTTCTCAGCAAACAGAAAACACAATATTGGAAGTGTCAGAGGCACTACCCAAAAATAAAAACTTTTTTTTTACATATATATTTTTTTCTATCACTTTTTTTCCCATGGTTCTTTCATCATCTGACATAACTTTTTATTGAAATCTAACCATAAGATTATTGAAACAAAGCAAAAATGTCGACGACCACCTTTAAAGGCAATACGAATATCATCAACAAAGTACAGCAGCAAGTCAAACACATGGCCACATCTCATGTGCCATCAAACTCGCTAAGACTGACCGGTAAGCAGAGAAATAGCAGCGAAATATCAAACATTCCATGTCAACGCAACACATTAGAATATAGTGATACATAAAACAAGGAAACAAACAAACAAACAAACAAATAAAATAAAAAATGCAGAAACAAACCTATTAGGATTATGCACAACACTCAAAATAAAAATCAAGAATGTGGTCACGTCATTGAGTTTTCAATGTTCGTTCAATACTGATCAGCTGATTGCACGTTCTTGCTTCTGACATATTATAATGATGTGCAACATTGAACAATTAAATAAACAAGATGCAGCCAAGCCATAGAATTTCCAAAATTCTTCCTTTGCCGATCCGGCGGTTGCACTTTCTTGTTTATAATTATATGTCACAGAATTAAGGGCAACTTTTAAAATCAAAAACAAAATGTGGTCAAGACCAGGTGCTTTAATTGCCGATCCGCCAGTTGCACTTTTTCTTTATCTCAAAGAAATAGGTGCAACTTTTAAAATCAACTAAAAGTGGTCAAGCGATACAGTTTCCGAAGTTATTTTATCACAATTATTTTTGGTATGTCATAGAATTAGGTGCAACTTTTAATATCAACCAGATGTGGTCAAGCCTTACAGTTGTCAACGTTCTTGCATCACTGATCAGCCGGGTTTGATGTATTTGGCATAGAGTTAGGTGCAACTTTCAAAATCAAAAACCACATTGTGCTCAAGCCATACAGTTTCCAAACTTCTTTCATCACTGATCAGCCGGCTGCACTTTCTTGTATTTGGCATAGAGGTCGGTGATAGGTACCGTGCTTTTGTCCATCATGAGAAGCTCCTGGAACACCTGTCCGTTCTCCTTCCATATCTTCATCAGTCCGCCATTGCTGTCATTGTCATCCAGCAGCGTGAAGAAAGCGTACGATGCCTCCTTGGCTCTGAAAACATACATTTCTCGATGGTAAATATACATCTATACAGTAAATAATTGTGTGTGTGTGTGTGTGTGTGTGTGTGAGTTGTGTCTGTGTGTGCATGACAGTGTAATGTACGTATGTATGCATGCATGGTGATGTGTGTCTGCATATGTGTCTGGTTGGTTTTTATTTTATTTTTACCGTGCCGTGCCAAGATGAAATCCCTTTGCAAAATTGGTGAATAAATATCTTGTATCTTGTAGAAACTACATTAAATTAAGTGAATCGATAATACTATTGAGCAATGATCGATTGACTAAATGCAATAAACCAATTGACCACTGGAAACATAATATGTCTCTGTCTCTGTTTCTTTGTCTCTCTCTCTCTCTCTCTCTCTCTCTCTCTCTCTCTCTCTCTCTCTCTCTCTCTCTCTCTCTCCTTCCTTCTCTCCCCCTCCCTCTCTCTTTCTTCCCCCCTCTCTCTCTCTCCGCCTCTCTCTCTCTCCCTCTCTCTCCAACTGGTATATATTTATTTCGTGTGTGTGTGTGTGTGTGTGTGTGTGTGTGTGTGTGTGTGTGTGTGTGTGTCTGTGTGTGTATTTATGTGTGTGTGTCTGTGTGTATGTGTGTGTGTGTGTGTGTGTGTGTGTGTGTGTGTGTGTGTGTGTGTGTGTGTGTGTGTGTGTGTGTGTGTGTGCGCGCGTGTTTGTGTGTATGTGTGTGATGTTTTTACCACAATATTGTAGTGGTTATAAACCTGCAACTGTTCTGTATTTTAATGCTTTTGTTCAGTATACATTTTGCATTTGTCTTGCCTTCAGGGCGGGGATGTAGCTCAGTCGGTAGCGCGCTGGATTTGTATCCAGTTGGCCGCTGTCAGCGTGAGTTCGTCCCCACGTTCGGCGAGAGATTTATTTCTCAGAGTCAACTTTGTGTGCAGACTCTCCTCGGTGTCCGAACACCCCCCGTGTGTACACGCAAGCACAAGACCAAGTGCGCACGAAAAAGATCCTGTAATCCATGTCAGAGTTCGGTGGGTTATAGAAACACGAAAATACCCAGCATGCTTCCTCCGAAAACGGCGTATGGCTGCCTAAATGGCGGGGTAAAAAACGGTCATACACGTAAAATTCCACTCGTGCAAAAAACACGAGTGTACGTGGGAGTTTCAGCCCACGAACGCAGAAGAAGAAGAAGAAGAAGTCTTGCCTTGATTTGTCCACGTGTATTGCATGTTTTTATTTGTCTATTGACAGATTGTACGACAAGGTATTGTGCCTGAAACCCTGTATTAATGCTCACGTCATACAAATGTCAACAAGTCGATCGGCTAGTCTCTCTTCGTGCAAAAAGAAAAGAACAAGCATTGCCTAAACCAGCCACTCAGTGAGTCCTTTTCCGAGCAAGGATACAAAGATGCGTTTCCTTACGTCAGCCAGTTAGTAGTATCACGTGCTTTCACCTCATCCATCTTGACATAGACTTGACCGTCCCTCTCCCAGGCGTTGAGTGCAGTAAGGCAGGCATGGGGACATATCACACCCCACCTCACTCCGTGTGCCTCGCTGTCAGGGCTGTTCTGTCAACCAAAGTAAGACATCATTCAATATAACACATGGGGACATATCACACATCACCTCACTCCGTGTGCCTCCCTGTCAGGACTGTTCTGTCAACCAAAGTAAGACATCATTCAATATAACACATGGGGACATAATTATCACACCCCACCTCACTCCGTGTGCCTCCCTGTCAGGACTGTTCTGTCAACCAAAGTAAGACATCATTCAATATACCACATGGGGACATATCACACCCCACCTCACTCCGTGTGTCTCGCTGCCAGGGCTGTTCTGTCAACCCAAGTAAGACATACTTCAAAGTGAATAAAAAAGAGAATGTGACATAATACATACATTCAGACAGACAGGCAGACAGGCAGACAGGCAGACGAGCAGACAGGTAAAGACATAACTCACAGCCCAACTGGTGGTAAATCCAGCCATGGCGTGTTTAGTTGCCGTGTACACAGGGAACTCCCACACACCGTAGTACACCGCTGTATGAGAACACAGACAATAATTAGGCATCAGTGAGTCACAGTAATGGGTACAGTTTAGCAAACATGGTTAAATGGTATACATATATTAGCAGTGCGAAGATTTGTCTTTCACGCGTTTGTCTTTCTTGTTGGTTTAAACAGTGTTTATTCAACAGTTCATAGATAATTCAAACCGATTCTTGTTCTTCTGGTAGTCGTGATTCAACATGGAAGTGTCTACTGATTTTGACTCGTACTCCGGTACAATCGACAGTGAGACCAATACCAGTGTCAAAATTAAACTGTAGATGTTAGTACTGACGTTGCTGGGGCTGGTTTGGCTGCTTTTACTGCATGATGACAACGATAGTTACGAGGAGAACGACAGGGAGACAATTGCTGCTGCTGCTGCTGATGATGATGATCATTATGATGACGATGACGAAGACGACGACGACGATCACGATGCTGCTCCTGCTGCTGAAGATAATAATGATGTATACGAGGTGCTTTACGTTACCGTTGATAGAAGCGACGTTGAAGATAACTCCTCCTCGTCCTCCTCTGTCACGCCGCATGTGTTCCAGAGCCATCAGACTGCCACGTATCTGAGCCACCTGACATCACAAGTGGTAGCAAGAGAATATAATGATACAGACAATCTTAAACAAATAAGGCGGAGCGCTGTTTAAAGAGCTGCTAAACAAAGGCAATTGAGCGCTCGAAATGCATTCGACTTGTGTAATAGAGTACGTGACAGTTAGTCGGAACTATTCTCATGGCACCCGAGAAAATAACAAGCATTGAAATGAACAAACGACTGTCATCCTCTTTATATAATCATACACCACGTGGACAATCGAGGACACGATCAGAGACACTTTCAGAATAGAGAAATAACTGTGGAAACAAATAAGGGGGTGGGGGTTAGGGGGTCAGTGTAAAAAGAGAAAAGACTGATGCAGTCCTAGTGAGTCACACAGGAACAAAAACAGCGGATAGTCAGAAAGGAAGAAGATAACGTAAGGTAGATTGACATGAGGGAGGAAGGAAGACGAAACGGAAAGAAAGAAGCGAACGACAACAACAAAAGAAAGGCGGGAATCCTGAACAGGAGGAGAATAGTACCAGTTTAACCAGTAAAACCATATTTTAAAAGAGTACACGCTTCAAGCTCAAAAGTCGCGGGGGTGGAGGGTATACAAAAGCAGAATATGAAAAATGCAGCATATCGGTTACAGCAATGACATTTTCTCACCGAATGAAAGCAAAACTGACCTGGGCAATACTAATTAATGTCGAAGATTTACTTAGGTGCCATTCATCGCTGCTGGGCTGTGGTTTGGGTTTGGGTTCAAGTGGGAAGACTCCCTTATCACACGTAACAGCCTATACAAATATTTGATGTTGTACCTGATAACCCGCACAAGAAGACAGGCTCTTAAAAAGCATTAGCCTACCTGGTTGACAGCAATGACCCGTTCCCAGTTCTGTTCGTCCATCAGCCCCGCATTGTTGATACACAGCTCCACTGCCCCGAATCTTGTCACTGCTTGTGTGAAGGCCGCTGAAGTTTTGGGAGAAATAATTAAAAACTAGCCGAGAGAAAGAGAGAGAGAGAGAGAGAGAGAGAGAGAGAGAGAGAGAGAGAGAGAGAGAGAGAGAGAGAGAGAGAGAGAGAGAGAGAGAGAGACAAGACAAGACAAGACAAGACAAAATCTTTATTATCGATTTATAGAGAGAGATATCGAGCAAGCAAGAACCTATTTGAGCACGGCCACAAACCGTAGCCGTTGTGCTACATTTTTGCAAAAGCCTAGCAGCAATAAGCAAGCGGTGTCTGATGAATAAGTACAGTCTCTAAGCACCTTTCAGCTGATCAGCGTTCGTGACGTCGCATGGTACAAAGCTGACGTCACCAGATGGAAACTGCTTACGCATCTCGGCTTCAGTTTCTGGCCCCTTTACTTTGTCGATGTCACAGAACAAAACCTACGTGAAAACAGTAAAGATAATTAATCAATCATTCATCCATGCATTCACCCTTCACACAGTCAATATGAATTGACTTACTGTTTGCAAAATAAAGTTTTAGAGGGAACTAAGTATAAGACTTCTCATTTACCGTAAAATGTATTTTGTCGAAGGCAATTATATACAGATATCGTATAACAATTACAGCAAAATATTGAATTGCAAACCGTCGTGAAAAATGCACTTCATGCTAATGTATTAAAGAGAACAAAGTTTAAGACTTAATTTGCATCAACCGTGACATTTATTTTGTCGAAGCCAATCACAGATATCATAATTATACACTATTCCTGCAAAATAGTGAATTGCAAACTGTCGTGAATAGTGCACTTCATGGTAATTGTTTTAAAGAGAACAAAATTATGTTAAGACTGTGTCGAAGGCAATTACAGATATTGTATAAAATATACCAGCGAAATATTGAATTGCAAACTGTCGCAAAAAGTGCAATTGGTGTTAAATGTGTGAATAATGTCAAGTGGTACATTGTACCATCGGTCACACCCCTCCCCCCCCCCCCACCCCAACACCAACCACCACCAGTCCGACCTTCCATATATTGATGTGCATGCGAGGAATGTTACTGTTGTATGTTGTTACGGTTACTGTTGTATGTTGTTACGGTTAATGTTGTATGTTGTTACGGTTAATGTTGTATGTTGTTACGGTTAATGTTGTATGTTGTTACGGTTAATGTTGTATGTTGTTACGGTTAATGTTGTATGTTGTTACGGTTAATGCTGTATGTTGTTACGGTTAATGTTGTATGTTGTTACGGTTAATGTTGTATGTTGTTACGGTTAATGTTGTATGTTGTTACGGTTAATGTTGTATGTTGTTACGGTTAATGTTGTATGTTGTTACGGTTAATGTTGTATGTTGTTACGGTTAATGTTGTATGTTGTTACGGTTAATGTTGTATGTTGTTACGGTTAATGTTGTATGTTGTTACGGTTAATGTTGTATGTTGTTACGGTTAATGTTGTATGTTGTTACGGTTAATGTTGTATGTTGTTACGGTTAATGTTGTATGTTGTTACGGTTAATGTTGTATGTTGTTACGGTTAATGTTGTATGTTGTTACGGTTAATGTTGTATGTTGTTACGGTTAATGTTGTATGTTGTTACGGTTAATGTTGTATGTTGTTACGGTTAATGTTGTATGTTGTTACGGTTAATGTTGTATGTTGTTACGGTTAATGTTGTATGTTGTTACGGTTAATGTTGTATGTTGTTACGGTTAATGTTGTATGTTGTTACGATTAATGTTGTATGTTGTTACGGTTTATGTTGTATGTTGTTACGGTTAATGTTGTATGTTGTTACGGTTAATGTTGTATGTTGTTACGGTTAATGTTGTATGTTGTTACGGTTAATGTTGTATGTTGTTACGGTTAATGTTGTATGTTGTTACGGTTAATGTTGTATGTTGTTACGGTTAATGTTGTATGTTGTTACGGTTAATGTTGTATGTTGTTACGGTTAATGTTGTATGTTGTTACGGTTAATGTTGTATGTTGTTACGGTTAATGTTGTATGTTGTTACGGTTAATGTTGTATGTTGTTACGGTTAATGTTGTATGTTGTTACGGTTAATGTTGTATGTTGTTACGGTTAATGTTGTATGTTGTTACGGTTAATGTTGTATGTTGTTACGGTTAATGTTGTATGTTGTTACGGTTAATGTTGTATGTTGTTACGGTTAATGTTGTATGTTGTTACGGTTAATGTTGTATGTTGTTACGGTTAATGTTGTATGTTGTTACGGTTAATGTTGTATGTTGTTACGGTTAATGTTGTATGTTGTTACGGTTAATGTTGTATGTTGTTACGGTTAATGTTGTATGTTGTTACGGTTAATGTTGTATGTTGTCTGATGGTGTGATACTCCACACCTGAGTTTCTCTTCTTGAAGTAATAACATTGTATATGTCTATGTCCTATTATTAAAACTGATTCTATCAAGATAAGTTTTGTGTGAATATTTGTTTGTCTGTTCACTTAAAAGACCGTTGGGTCAAAATATTTGTGAATGTATTGTGTTGTCAATAACAAACGTTCCAACACCCTACCTTTCTTGATTTTTGATTATGTCTATGTCCATGTCTATTGCCGAGTAATGACTCACCTTTGCTCCCCTTGCTAATAGCGCTTCCAGCACGGCGCGTCCGATACCCACAGCACCGCCAGTGAGAAATATTCCCTTGTCTTTCACGTCCATCTTTGACATCTACGTCCTTGAAATCTGCTGACAGATGTTACCAGTATGTTAATAAATATGTAGAGGTTACATGCCGAGTCTCAGTGATTATTAAAAATAATGGTCGAAGTTGGCGGATCATGAAAAATGCGAGCTTCAGCGAGCTTTTTCATGACCGCGAACTGAGACCATTATTTTTAATAATCACTGAGACGAGGTGTGTAACCTCTTTATTCCTCCTTTCTTCAGTTATTCAAAGAAAACAGGAGTTTTTGTGCGAAAGTTTGATCGAATCCGAATCACTCAACCAGTCAACCTGCGCAGGCGATCGATTAATGCGCGGTTGTATAGTTCCGTGCAAATCATTCCATTCTGTTAACACTTCTTGTCAGTTTCCCTGTTTTAGACTAAAATCAAGTACACAGATATGCTGTTATTCTGCTGTGGCGGTAAAGGCAGATATTGTGTGTTCTGTTTATGTTTTAGTATCGTTTCGGATAATGTTCTTTCGTCAAATAGGACTAGCAGACGAACTTTTGCACCCGTGTTCCAACGTTAATTACTGTATGAAGTTCAGTTTTCTGGGGAAAATAGTGTATGAAACCGCTTTATGTTGTTTAAATTGATGAGATGTGTGCATTTGGTTGCGTGTGATCTGTTTATAAAATGAAATATTGTTGAAAACTGACCGTCGGATTGCAGTCAGTGTTGTCGAAGAAACTGCGTTAAAAGAAGGGGAACTACTCTTGTCGGCAAGAGTATGAGTTACTTGCCTTGGGAATCTGCTTGTGATGAACGGTGTGTGCACGGCAGATCTAGATTCAGAAAACAACCTAACTCATGGATTTTATATGGAGATTCATGTGTTCAGGCCTGTAGTTGTTAATTTAAATGCGGTATGTTTGTATTGTTTGCTCCAGAGATGTATATTTCGTACGTATAGAGCGTTCGGAACTTTTCAGTCCCAAAAGTAGTACCAAAACAGAACAGCTTCTCAACCCATTGCACTATCGAGGATTCAGGCTGTTGCTGGCTCGTTATTTGTTTGGTTGCTGGGTCATTATCGAAAAATAACTAGCTCTACAAGTTTACAGAGGTAAAGAAGCAGAGGGGGGAATAATCTCCAATATTCGTGCTGCCTTTGCTTTGTGTTTCCTTTTGTGTGTGTTTGTTTGTTTGTTTGTTTGTTACTCCTGAAGAAGCTTCTATAATTCAAATAAAAAGAAAACACACCAGTAACCAGGTTAGGTACCTTTATATCTATAATCAATATTTCGGCACGTTACTGCCTTCTTCGGGATGGTAAGATATGAAGAAGCTTCTACCAGCAAAAATGAGATGTTATATTATCATGTGCTGTCCTTGTATTGGTGAGTACAGAATTATTTAGTTTTTCAACACTAGTCTACAGTATAATAATCATTTACTTGAATAAACACAATAAAGTGCATCCTTTCGCATGGACGAATACCCCAAACTCACATCCTGACATTTTTTTCTTTCTGTGCAGCATGGGCATTTTTTGCAGAATGTATTGTGTAAAGTTTTCTGACACCTGTGCGATTCTCCAAAAGTAAAATTCTCAGCAACAACATGAATCCAATACTACTCTGATGAACAAATGGAAGTAAGCGCTCTAAATGCATACACAATGTGTGATAGAGTAAATGAGAGTTATACGGAACCAGTCTCCTGGCACCTGAGAGTATAACAAGCATTGACATGAACAAGCGACATTTTAATTGGTTGCCAATACTACTCAGAATGCAGCAAGGCTGCTGATGGTAGGTTACGTAGTCACGTAGTCACATGATCGCCTCGGTTTGATATCAGTTGGACGAAGAAGACTTTGCGAAGTCTACTGGTGTGTGTTGTCTGTGTGTGCACCTCGGCTATCTAAATGTTAGTGTCATGTGTGTGTTGTCTGTGTGTGAACCTCGGCTATCTAAATGTTAGTGTCATGTGTGTGTTGTCTGTGTGTGAACCTCGGCTATCTAAATGTTAGTGTCATGTGTGTGTTGTCTGTGTGTGAACCTCGGCTATCTAAATGTTAGTGTCATGTGTGTGTTGTCTGTGTGTGAACCTCGGCTATCTAAATGTTAGTGTCATGTGTGTGTTGTCTGTGTGTGAACCTCGGCTATCTAAATGTTAGTGTCATGTGTGTGTTGTCTGTGTGTGAACCTCGGCTATCTAAATGTTAGTGTCATGTGTGTGTTGTCTGTGTGTGAACCTCGGCTATCTAAATGTTAGTGTCATGTGTGTGTTGTCTGTGTGTGAACCTCGGCTATCTAAATGTTAGTGTCATGTGTGTGTTGTCTGTGTGTGAACCTCGGCTATCTAAATGTTAGTGTCATGTGTGTGTTGTCTGTGTGTGAACCTCGGCTATCTAAATGTTAGTGTCATGTGTGTGTTGTCTGTGTGTGAACCTCGGCTATCTAAATGTTAGTGTCATGTGTGTGTTGTCTGTGTGTGAACCTCGGCTATCTAAATGTTAGTGTCATGTGTGTGTTGTCTGTGTGTGAACCTCGGCTATCTAAATGTTAGTGTCATGTGTGTGTTGTCTGTGTGTGAACCTCGGCTATCTAAATGTTAGTGTCATGTGTGTGTTGTCTGTGTGTGAACCTCGGCTATCTAAATGTTAGTGTCATGTGTGTGTTGTCTGTGTGTGAACCTCGGCTATCTAAATGTTAGTGTCATGTGTGTGTTGTCTGTGTGTGAACCTCGGCTATCTAAATGTTAGTGTCATGTGTGTGTTGTCTGTGTGTGCACCTCGGCTATCTAAATGTTAGTGTCATGTGTGTGCGTGGTTGATTTGACCATGCGATAGTTGTTGAGGTTGTTCCATTTGATAACTAAACATTTGCTATGCCATTTTCCAATGCCTGTATATGTAAATAATATTCCCCATCCCCATGAGAAGGTAACAAACTTGCATCGGTCTTGGATAGCAATATCAGCTGAAGATACAATACCAAATAATAACCAACCAACCAACCAACCAACCATCCAACCAACCAACCAACCAACCAACCATCCATCCAACCAACCAACCAACCAACCATCCCCATGCCCCTTGTAATGAGTATAATCAACTCTTGAAACCTTCAGTCACATTATTCTGACACTGCCGGACCAACCAGTCCTAGCACTAACCCCATAATGCCAGACGCCAGGCGGAGCAGCCACTAGATTGCCAATTTTAAAGTCGTAGGTATGACCCGGCCGGGGTTCGAACCCACGACCTCCCGGTCACGGGGCGGACGCCTTACCACTAGGCCAACCGTGCCGGTTTGTTATCAGTTGTGAACACTGTGCGACATACTATAACTATACTGAAACATGAGAAACATATGAAACATGTAGTTCACATGGTAACACAAAATAGTGTTTATAACGCGTGCTATTTATGCAAGTATAATGATATAGTATTCACAACTGGTTACAACAAATGTGTTCAAAACTGGAACACTTTTCAGTTTAGAGTGTATGTCAGGTATGTGACGTTAGGCATACATGTATCCCTGGTTGTTTTTTTTTGGGTTTTTTTTTAACACTTAGTCAACCTTTGACTGCATGTCTTCTAGTAGAATGTCCCGACACGGTTGGCCTAGTGGTAAGGCGTCCGCCCCGTGATCGGGAGGTCGTGGGTTCGAACCCCGGCCGGGTCATACCTAAGACTTTAAAATTGGCAATCTAGTGGCTGCTCCGCCTGGCGTCTGGCATTATGGGGTTAGTGCTAGCTCTGGTTGGTCCGGCAGTGTCAGAATAATGTGACTGGGTGAGACATGAAGCCTGTGCTGCGACTTCTGTCTTGTGTGTGGCGCACGTTAAATGTCAAAGCAGCACCGCCCTGATATGGCCCTTCGTGGTCGGCTTGGCGTTAAGCAAACAAACAAACAAACAAACAAAAGTCTTCTTGTAGAATGGGAATCGTACCAACTTAACATTAAATTACTGAAACTGTTTACTCACCAAAATGTGTCTGAAATAGGGTCCCCGTACTGAATGTTTTCGTCAAAGAAGCTACGTGTGGGTGTATAGGCACGAGGCACACGGATGTAGTTCAATCAACTACATGTATCTTGCACTTCACACAAAATGGTATCAACAGCGAAGTATCTGTCTGAGCTCTCTGAATCAAAGTTAACCACAGGCACAGGGCAGGTGTATAATAATAACACAAAATAATAAGTGTCTTGTGAATAAAAAAAATCCACTGCACATGCAATTTGAGATAATCAAGAAGTCTCCCACTTGAGTATGTTCTGGACCTTCTCTCAAAGAACAACACAAAAGCATATAGTTGGCTTCAGCATGTTTTTTTTTATTAATCTTCTTCCATACACGTTTTAAACAGTAACAACATTAAGAACGTTAACAGGCAGAATGCTTATGGACACGTTCTAAGAATATAGTTAAACCAGTTTTAGTGTACGCTAGAGATCACTGATTACATGTTTAACACACAAAGACGTCTCTCAACAAGGGCTGAAATAGGCCACAGGTCATCAACCCGTCATAGGATATGATTGTTGACATTCTGCACAGTGCCTTACAAAATGCATACCAAATAAAACATCACTAACTTTCAAAACAATCTTAATTTCTAAAGTACAACAAATAAATTCTTCAATAAACTTCCAGAATTCGTATACAACCGGGCATTCAAAAAAGAAGTGTTCAATGAAATCAGTTACATCGCAACAATAATTACATTTATTAGTTTCTGTTACTTTCATTTTACACAAGAGAATGTTGGTCGGATAAATGTTGTGCATAATTTTCCAGTGTACAACTCTTAATCTAGTCTCTTGTGTTGACTGATAGGCAACTATCCAAGATCGTTCATCAATTTCTACATTAAACTTTCTCTTCCAAAATCCTCCGGAACATGGTACATCTGTTTTCATATTAATAATCTCTTTCCTATATTCTCTGGCACTTAACACATTTTTGCCGTCAAACAGTGGTAAGGTAATACAAACATCATCAGTCATATTTACAACAATTTTCCTCATAAATAATGACACAGCAGCTTTTACAACATTATATTCAAGAATTCGGTTTGGCGAATATCCAATCAAATCACATTATATATTGATATGATAATAATTATGTCTCCCGAACGTACAATGTCAATTAATACCAATACACCTCGTTGTATCCAACTTTCACAAAATAAAACTATGCCACTATACGTTATGCATGCATTATTCCATAATAAAGTCGGCCCGACTGTCCCACGATCGTAGTGGTTATTATCCAGCCAATATTTTAATACTGCTTTCCAAAAGTGTGATTTCACTAGGTCTAACCCTTTAAATCTTGCACTGTTTACATTCGATAAGAAACATTCAAAATGCTTTCCAAAACGCAAATACATCATCTTTGGAGTGAAACTCCAATTATCATTTTCATTAATTTGATGTAGTCAGTTGTGAAACCCATTGTAATAAAAAAAAAATTTGCATGTGCCTAATATCGATCATTTTTAAACCACCTTTTTCAATTTCAAAACATAAAACGCCGAACTGTTAACACGAGAATGATTATGCATTTAATTTATTTGGTGACATACAAGTCAAAATCTGCCAAATCAATTTAGACAAATAGTGTACACACTTACATAAAAAGGAGTGTACCTTTAAACTCTACACAGTCTGCTAAGTGTTATCAGCACAAGCGTGAGGTTATCGTCAAAAAGTAGGTCTGCTATATCGGGGTGACAAAGATTATAATTCTTTTTGCAAGCTAGGCCATTGTTGAATATTGAGTTGTTTAATTTCTGGTTTTTGAATGTTATCCTCCTATTGCCTCTAAACTATATAGTCACATTCAGCTCTGCAATGTTGAACGTTTTCATTAGGAGGGGAGAGGGGGGGAGGAGGAGAGGGGAGGAGGGGAGGGGGATTCTTCGAGTATATGTGACTGTACGAGTGTATGTGTGTGAGAGTGAGTGAGTGAGTGTGTGTGTGTGTGTGTGTGTGTGTGAGTGTGTGTGCGTTCTTGTGTGCGTGCGTGTGTGTATGTGTGTGTGTGTGTGTGTGTGTGTGTGTGTGGGTGTGTGTGTGTGAGTGTGCTATGTTTGCATACATGAGGTAATATGAGCAACGTCATCTTCCCTTCCCCCATCACTGGTTCCCCTTTTCTACCCCCTTACACTCTATACTCTATTGACAGATTTAGGTATGTGTTGTTCTCTGTTGTTTTTACGTTTTACGTTATTATGTGGACATTATAAGATGTTTGATAGGTTGTTGACAGACCAGCTTTTTTGTCGGTCCGAGGGGGAGCATATCGTCTTTTGTTTCATATTTATTGACCAAGGCCGAAGGCCGCGGTCAATAAATATGAAACAAAAGTCGATATGCCCCCCGAGGACCGACAAAAAAGCTGGTCTGTCAACAAACCACCAAACATCGTTTTGGTCATCATTTTGGTAGTGAGAAAATAAGTGCACAATCAACCCAGGGAGCCATGCTTTGAAACACGGGTTCCGTGCTGATAACCACACGAGTCCCGGTTTGATAACCACTGGCAATCAAAGCTGGCGTGTGAAAGCAACTTTCTGTGTTTTTGAGTTCATTAAATGTTGTGATGAATATGTCAGGTTTGAGGATGCACAGTTCTGTAGGTTCATCTCGGTATTCCACCCCCTCGGCTTTCTGTTGTAAATATTAAGCTGAGTGATTGAATGTTTTTGTTTACTTTTGCCAGTTTGCCAGTTCGTTTTTGGAACTTTGCAAAGCAGTGTCGTGTCGTCTGTTTTGGTCTGGGGAAACACCAATGAAAAGAGCCGAAGAATCCTCGAGCGTTTCTATTGGGTTTGCTTTTGATTATCCATGTATAACCTGCTTCCTGCAACTATGGTAACCGGGGATTTATTGCCTGGGGAACATGAGATTTATTTCCCAGGTTCTTGTGAATGAACTCGTAAAAATGATGACAAATTGTATTTATTGTGTTGCATTAGCTTTATTTACATATATAGCTATTCTGATGGACACGTGGGGGAATTCGGGGGCTGTGATTGGATGGTCTCTTCCGATCATCAAAGCATAATGCTACGGAAGTATATTGGCAATAACAAAGACGCATGGTTCCGGTTTACCCATCTGTACCACACGATGTTTCACTGATCGACAACAGCATACACTGACAACTTGAAATTCTTCTCGGGAATGTTTTTCAGCTTTACAAATGTCGATAGCATACCCTTTTCTGCTAACTTCCCGATGAAACAGGACTAAACCTATTATTTTCTGTCCCTAAACACCACAAAATGCCCAAAGTCAAAAGATGTAGTACAAACAGGGGAGTAAAACGGAACAGCCGTTTTTGTGTGCCTGTGAGCTTAGTTCACAGTTGCCGACTGACACAAACTTTCGCATTCGGCTTTTCTTATCTCGTAACTCCACACTAAATACTCCACTTCCCCTCTGAAGTATTGCTGTACAACCCATGGAACTAACATTCATGTAGTCGTTTATAACTGAGGTTGAAAAATTCGTTCCTGACGAGACAAATATAGGCTAAATGCCATTCACCAAACTGAAAACGTCGCTGCCGTCTGCTCGCTTTGTACGGATTAGCTGTTCTATTTTCCTCCCCTTGTTGCATCCTAGATCTTCAGTTGTTTCTAGTTTTCCGTTGATGTTGTGTTTTGGTCTTCTTCATAAGTAGTCTTGTTCAAAATTTAAAAAAAAAACTCAAACTTCTTTTTGTTGTCGGCATTATACTTGTCTCGTCTAAATATCGGACCCTATTGCTACGCTGAAAGCACAATAGCTGTTAATATATATATATATATAAAGACCCTAACAATCAGACAGGCACACAGACAGACAGGCAGACAGACAGACAGGCACACACACACACACACACACACACACACCATATTCCAACAAGGGAGGTAATTCAACCATTTCGTTTGAATACTCCGGACGTGGGTTATTTACGAGTTGTCTCCCTTGTGCTGACATTCCGAGTTCACACGCGAAGTAACGCACTTGAAACTTGTTGGAAACGATTCCGCTGTTGCTGGTAATGATGATGATGAGGAGGAGGAATACGACGACGACAATGATGACGACGTTGTCGTTTGTTGGACATGATGACAGTGGGAGGTGATGCTATACATGATAGTTATGAATACTGATACTATTGATGGGAAGTAGTGGTGTTGCTACTAATGCTACCACGCCCCCTCCACCCACCCGCTCACCCAACCACCCCCGCCCCATTTTATCGCCACCACCCCACCCTCCGTACATCATTCAGAAGAAAAAAAAATGAAACTACAAAAGCCACATAATGAGTCGCCCTTCGACACTTTGATAATTACAGAAACAAATATTGACAAGGGAAAATTATAATGAATAAATTAAACACACCTTATACCTTCGTCGCATTAGAGTACAAGTGTTTGTTTGTTTGTTTGTTTGCTTAACGCCCAGCCGACCACGAAGGGCCATATCAGGGCGGTGTTGCTTTGACATATTAACGTGAGCCACACACAAGACAGAAGTCGCAGCACAGGCTTCATGTCTCACCCAGTCACATTATTCTGACACCGGACCAACCAGTCCTAGAACTAACCCCATAATGCCAGACGCCAGGCGGAACAGGCACTAGATTGCCAATTTGAAAGTCTTAGGTATGACACGGCCGGGGTTCGAACCCACGACCTCCCGATCACGGGGCGGACGCCTTACCACTAGGCCAACCGTGCCGGTATAGTACAAGTGGATACCATCATTTTAAAAGTGCATTTTCATACATCCACAAACTAGGACTTACTGTTAAAAATTCATGATACCCCCCTTCCCCTCCACCCCTCCCCCAACCTTGAACCCTTGTGCACAATATTACAACATACAGGAAACGATGGCTAGTGAGTGTAACTATGCTGTCAAAGATCATCGCTGCGCTCTCCACCCCCCCCCCCCCCAAAAAAAAAAAAAAAAAAAATTAAAAAAAAATTTCTTCTCACCTCCGTCTTTGCTCCCAATTCAACCCAACTCCCGCCCATTCACCGTTACAACGTTATAATGAAATAAAACAAAGACCATAGCTATACCCTGTTCATCCTCCTCCTCCTCAACTTCTTCGTTGGACTGTTGTACTAGGATATCGGTTTTCAAAGGCAATTACAAGTACTATAAAGGTGGCAGATGATGAAATATTAATATCCCAGTTTGCAGATGATACCGCCCTATTTCTGGATGGTTCAAAACAATCTTGTTGTGCATGTATGAACGTTTTGAAGCAATTTGCCTCTATATCCGGTCTGAAAATGAATTATGAGAAAACCACGGCAGTCTGGATAGGCTCACATAAAAATTGTAATATTAAATTTATGCCGGAACTTAGGCTCAGTTGGAACCCTGTAACATTTAAAGTTCTTGGCATTGTTTTTTCAGTCAACTTAGATGACATTATACCCCTTAATTATGAACATAAATTGGTAGACATTGAGAATTTGTTCAGGTCCTGGTCCAGAAGAAATTTAACCCCCTTTGGAAAAAGAACAGTTATTAAGAGTGGTCTAATTTATTGAATGTTGATGTAAATGTTAGAAAGGTATTTTTGACAATAAGGCGAACTACACAAGACACATACCTGAGGTGGTTCCAATATAGAATACTATATAGAATTTTTCCCACTCAACGCCTGTTATTTTTGATGAACATTTCCGACACATCACTATGTAGTTTTTGTACACAGGAAGAGGAAACCGTAGAACATTTGTTTTTGGAGTGCACAAAAGTTCAGCTTTTTTTGGTCTGACTTCACAGAATTATTATTATTATTATATGAAGTCTTATATCGCGCGCGTATCTCCAGACTCGGACTCAAGGCGCAGGGATCTATTTATGCCGTGTGAGATGGATTTTTGTTTTTACACAATACATCACGCATTCACATCGACCAGCAGATCGCAGCCATTTCGGCGCATATCCTACTTTTCACGGCCTATTATTCCAAGTCACACGGGTATTTTGGTGGACATTTTTTTTTATCTATGCCTATACAATTTTGCCAGGAAAGACCCTTTTGTCAATCGTGGGATCTTTAACGTGCACACCCCAATGTAGTGTACACGAAGGGACCTCGGTTTTTCGTCTCATCCGAAAGACTAGCACTTGAACCCACCACCTAGGTTAGGAAAGGGGGGAGAACATTGCTAACGCCCTGACCCAGGGTCGAACTCGCAACCTCTCGCTTCCGAACGCAAGTGCGTTACCACTCGGCCACCCAGAATGGTTATGCCTAAACTTCCCACATTGCAGTAATTTGTATTTGTCAAAAGAGCTTGTCATTTTAGGGTATTTAGACAACTTTCATACGGATGCTGTTTTTGATTTGTTTATTCTCCTTGCCAAACAAAGTATATTTGGAGCCAAATTAAATAAGACAGTCCCAACACTAAATGTTTTTGTGAAAAATTGTAAACAAAGGTTTTTAATCGAAAAGTATAATGCTAGTGTAAATAATTAGTATGGTAAATTTGCAAAGGATTGGTTTTTATATAGACACTTTTTTCATTGATGCCATAGGATAATTGTATTGATTGATTTCGTATGAATTTTTTTTCAATGTGATACCCCCTGTTCCATTATTTTATTCATAACAGGTTATACAATACGTTTATGCCTATAATTAAACCCCATGTATACTTGGAGGCTAAAGTGTGACCACCGTCCCAACTTACCCCCCCCCCCCCACCCCAACCTCAGTTACCCACCCCCCCCCCCCCCCACCCTCCATGTCCCCTGTCTTTTCAACAACCCACCCTACTGTCTATGAATGTGTCTTGCCTAGGTATGTGTGTGTGTATGCGCTAAGACAATCATATCTTATGTTAATACATTCTGTGTGTGCTGTATGTTATGTTGTGTTTATGTGCATATAAAACATTGTCATCATTTTCACGAGTTTTCATTCACAAACACCTGGGAAATAAATCTCATGTTCCCCATGCAATAACTCGAGGTGGTGAATGGGTTTAAGCTTTCAGGTGAAACGTGGATTGTCAAAGTAAAAGCCAATCAGGCTGATTGTTTGATGTGTGGAACCATCGCGGCTTTGGATTTGTGTTTCTGAAGACAACGATTGTAAGCATTCACTCTCAAAGACCCAATCAATGTTGATAATTACCGCGGCGACGCATGGTCAATTAGCAATTTATCTCTGTAATTGCAAAATCCACAACGAAAAGTCATAAACACTCAAAAGAAAAGAAATATGCTCAACACTTACTGAACTCACAGGAATGATCGCAGCTCTGTACATTTTTAGACTGGAAGAAAAGCGTCAACAAGCTACGTGTGACGTCACATACAAGTTTGACGTGTTATCTCGTGCTACTGTGACGATGCTTTGTGGCCTGGAGTTGGATTCTAAAAATTCGTCTCCCTGTGGGTTTTTGTGCACTTTTTTGCACAACCAAAATGATGACAAAAACGATGTTTGGTGGCTTGTTGTCAGACCAGCATTTTGTTGTTGGTCCTCGGGGAGCATATCGCCTTTTGTCTTATATTTATCAACCGCGGCCTTCGGCCTTGGTCGATAAAAAACGCTCGCGCTGGACCCGAGTACTCTTCAGACTGGCTCGCTCAATAAATATAAATGTTTGGAATGTCTGTGGTGTGAATGTTGGTTTCTGACCAGAAATGCAGATCTATCTCTGGCCGATTCATAGATTCAACCTACAAACTGCGACCTCATCTGTGATCAGATGGCCAAGCAATGCGTGAAATCTTTTATTCTAAAGCCCTATGGCTCGTTTCGACAAGCATTAAACGGATAAAATTAACCACATGCAGTTTATTCTTCAGAAAAATGCACACAAAAAATGGGTTGGGTTCGGTGATTTGTACATAAACGTCTTCCTCGCGATAGATTCGCTTATTATTTTGTCTTATGAAGCCGTCATCAACACGAACACAATGATTGCAGAAGCAAACTCTGTACCTACACGACCGAGACACAAGACTGATTATTTCACAGCTGCAATGAGAATAAAGAACAAAGACGTTTTGGGTAAGCTTACTCACGTCAGGTCTTCACTGACAAGCTAGGAACAGACGGAAAATTCCGAACAAAAGTAAATGACGTCAAAGTCTCTTTCGCTTTGCGTGTAACTTTGTCATGACGTATTTTTGTGTGACGCGTTCGGCTGTTCTATCAGGTCAATGGCTGCGTGTTGCCCCGCCGGTGTGAACTCCTCCTACGGCCAAGTCGTTTTTGTGGTTTATTTCGCATTTAGGTCCCAGGTAACATTATGAAGTTTTAATACGATCAATCGGACCTATTATCAAGTTAGTGTATCAACTTTTGAACGAACTGCGCCCAGTAGTTTCCCAGCAACAAGCTGTTAAGTGGAGAAAGACAGACAGACACACAATTAAAGTCTGCTGAGCCCTAGTACTAGCGTACTCGGGGATAAAGATGAAACAAAAGACGACATGGTCCCCTTGGACCAACAAAAAAGCTGGTCTGTCAACAAGACACCAAACATCTTATAATACCCCCCCCCCCCCCAAAAAAAAAAGAAAAAAAGAAAAGCACACAAAAAAAAGGATATCGGTTCTCAAGATGAAACTGGCCGTTGTCTGTATTTCGGCTACAGATGCCTCACACCAGCCTCTTCTACCCTGACCTCTCCCATCTCTCTCACCGTTTTCATGTCCACGAAGCCACAGGAGGATTCAGTAAGCTCAGCCCGACACCGAAAGGCCTCAAAAGACTCGCTGCCCCCCCCCCCCCCCCCCTCACCCACTCTCAATCACAGCCCCTACAACCCCACATCTTCCGACCTTTTATCAACTTACACATTTACTCACTAGTTCAACGTCCGCCAAACAACAGTCGGGATCAGTCAGCTAAGGCTAACATCTAAAGGCCATGCAAGGGAGCATGCAGGCATTGATACTCCCCCCCACCCCCACCCCACTCTTCCTTCCCTTCATACCCGCCGTTACAATATTAAGCAACCACGAAGAAGGGTACAAGCACGAATCGGTTAGCACAGGCTGACCGCAAAAGGCCATGAAAGGGCTCACACATCAATACACGCCAGCAGTCGCGTCGCGGTGACGTATTTACTCATCGTGTCGTGACGTATTTGAAAACGTCACAATGTCATCACTGGCGCTGCACGAGCAAGCAGGGCATAAGAAGAAAGGCGATCTCTGTCTACACAAGTGTTTAAAGGTACTATCCTTCCTGGGTAACCCATTGCGGTCACGGTCAAATATCTACTGGGCTTTTACATATAATAAAAGCATCCTTTCAATCGGTATCAACAGCCATCGGGGTCGTTTTGCTGAATCGTCCAAGCAGATTGTGTTAGGTGCGTCTTTAATTTAGCCCGAAGTCGACTCATTCGCAGAAGCAACAAGTCGTGCAGCCAGCTTCGTGAAGTAGACTTCGCCCACTTAATTAGAGGCTTTTCACTTTGGAAAGAAAATCAACAAAACAATATCATTTACTCTGCACCGAATAAAGCTACGGTGTCGATGCTTGGTATGTGTGTAATGTGTATGGGATCTGTAAAATTGTCGGAAGCTCGTTTTATACATGGGGTGAAAGGCACACTCTGCGTGAAACATCTTCGTAAGACAACTCGCCTCACCATCTTATCATAGCCAGGTTCTTACATGGGATAATACCACCCCCATCCCCACCCCACCCCCCACCCCACCTCACCCACCCCCCTCCCCACACTTGGACACATACCAACAATTAAAGTCCTGACTACGAGCCGTGGTGAAGAAGAATTATGAAGAGTTATGACGAAATCAGCGACTGTCTGACGAACATTTGACAAGCGCTTAGAACTGTACCCACGGAATACGCGCTATATAAGCTTCATATTGATTGATTGATTGAACATTTGATGAATAATTTACCTTCTTCTTCTTCAGCGTTGGACGGAAGAATTTACCAAAACTGGTTGCTGTTGGGTTCTCTTTTTGTTTTGAAGAACAGTGAATTCATTTTTGTTTTCTTTTCTTAAAGACACTAATGGCTTTTACAAAATAGATTTGTCAAAAACATGTCTTATTTGTACAGCGAACTTACACCTAGGCTGTGCATTTTCGGTGTGCGGTGAAGAAGGATAGTGGTATTCCATGTAACAGCCTGGCCATATCTTCTTCTTCTTCTTCTTCTTCTTCTTCTTCTTCTTCTTCTTCTTCTTCTTCTTCTTCTTCTTCTTCTTCAGCGTTCGACGGCTGTGTCCTTATAATCTTAGGCTTGTCCCCTGTTTCTTACAGGTGAGAATAGGCGAGATTGGCGAGTGGGGCGAGGAAGTACCGTTTCTTGGGCACATCTCGCCGCGAGTGACGCTAGAATTCTCGCCTCGAATTCTAGGTAGCTTTGGGCTTGCTCGCTTGGCGAGAAAACATGGCGGCCACGCAGCTGCCCATCCGATTGGCTGTCCATGTTTTTTTTTTACCGACCAGTGCAGACGACCTTTTCGGAATCAACCAATGGTGTTTAATTTTTGCGTAGCTAGCCATTACACCGTTTCATAGACAATCTCGCCTCCTAGCTTCGCGAGCGGCTAGCGGAAAGAATATATCGCCTGAAAGAAACACGCGTCTGCTGATTGTATGAACTCGCAGGTTCGGCGCAAGTTCTACAGTTCCCCAAAGTTGTGTGTCGGGGGTTGTTCTCTCTGGCCAGGTCCTGGCCAGCTCTCAGATGGTGAGCCGTATTAGTGTGCCTTTAATCTGAAGGATTCTCTTATTTCATGCAATAGCCTGGACTGATATGTGGTTGTTGACATGATCCTCTGCGCGGAAAGGAGAGAGCCTGTAAGCAAACTGACCCTTCGTGGTCAGTGGAGAGCTGTACAAAGAACGGGTCAGCCCGTGTCCGTAGCTGTTCGGACAACAGATAAGAAACCTCTGATCCTGGAAAGGGGGCCAGAGTACACGTCTTTGTACACTATCTTGTCTTCGCTTTGTATACGTTTGAGCCAAGCATTTCTTTGACTTGGGGTTGGCTATGTATAGTCAGCACCTAAGTTCCCTATACAGCCCCCTACCCCCCCCCCCCCACCCCCACCCCACCCCCCCACCTCGTTCCCTTACCCCTTTCAAAATGGCTAGTTGGACTGTTGCTTTTTAGTCAATTTACTTATGCAAATGTACCGACCTAGATTTTTGGCTTGGCCTAGATTGTCAGTGCTAGAAATGAACAATAATTGTCAGTGTGTACGTACTGACATGAAAGGGGGATATACAAAGTAGACATCCTGTCTGTTTATCTACCAATGTACTCTCGTCAATTCTGGTTTTATCGATCTTTCTGAGTGTCTCTATGTGTGTGTGTGTGTGTGTCTTTCCGTTTGCCTGTCAGGCTCTATGTTTGTGTCTTTATGCCGGACACATACGTACACACACACACTCTCTCTCTCTCTCTCTCTCTCTCTCTCTCTCTCTCTCTCTCTCTCTCTTCTCTCTCTTTTCTCTCTCTCTCTCTCTCGATCTCTCTCTCTCTCTCTCTCTCTCTCTCTCTCTCTCTCTCTCTCTCTCTCTGTCTGTCTGTCTCTCTCTCTCTCTCTCTCTCTCTCTCTCTCTCTCTCTCTCTCTCTCTCTCTCTCTCTCTGTTTATAATTTAGTTTTCATACTGTTATTTCTTTGGAGGGGGTGGGGGTGCACGGTGTGAGCAATTGAGGCAAAATAGTGCAGCATAACTGTTCTCGGTATGACATTTTATTTTGTTTCTCTGTTATTTTCCTTCTTCTTATTTATCACCTTTTTTACGACATTATATTCCGCTTTTAATTGTGTTAATAACTTTATATACAGCGTATGTTGTATATGATAATATAATATCCTTACAACTTTTAAATACTGAAAACAAAAATAATTAACAGAAGCAATAATGACTCCATAAACTTAAAGGCACAGTAAGCCTCCCGTAAACCATCACAGATACTGTCAGGCTTTTACACACAGTACAAACACCCTTCCATTTGAACGCTCACCGAACGGGAACATCCTAGGTGCCCTACGTAAAGAGCTAGCAATTTTCAAAGAATTAGTTTTGCGGATTGTCTGTCAGACAATCGGGCGGTGCTTTTTTGCGCTTCTGACCTAACTTTTGAAATCTAAGTAATAAATTGACAGCTTGTTACACAAACATTCTTAAATCATAAAATAAATCTTTTTTCATCAAGACAAGATCAGAACAATACGAAGTTTTGAAAGTTTAAAAAAAAGATAGCCCGGAAGCAGGGTCACGCAAGGTCGTGGTTCTCGTGGCAGACGACGCTGCCTGGCGCCAGTTCATCTGAACCGTTAACCGCCACTGCTCTAGTTCGCAGCCGTTTCAATGTTGCATTTCAGATTCAAAGGTACACAATAACGTGCTATTGCAGATAAGCTTACAGAGATTTGCATTGAAATGACAAACTGGCGGCTAAATTGTGAAAAAAAAGGGAAACTGGATTACACGGGTTCACGATGGCTCAGAGGTAAGATAAACCACGCAAAAATAAATTCTTTGAACATTGCTCGCTCTTTCCGGAGGGCACCTAGAATGTTCTCAAGCGGTGAGTGTTTAAATGAAATGGTGTTTGTACAGTGTGTAAAATCCTGACAGTATCTGTGATGGTTTACGGGAGGCTTACTGTGCTAAACTGGGGAAAATCACTACAGGTCCAAAAAAACAAGAAATTCCTCCGAGGTAGGAAAAACACCCCCGTCAAAGGGAAATAACCTTCTCAGTTGGTGGCAGTGACTGAGTGAGAATGGTTATTTCCCTTTGACCATGAAGATGTCCCTCTATAAGTCCTTGTATAATTTTAATCCACCAATAACTCCCTAACCGTGTGTTTGACTGGTCCCAATTTTTGTAAGGACCGTCTCAGGAATGTATAGAACCTGTTCACCAAGTTTGGTGACGATCGGTCCGTTCATTCTTGAGATCTATATGCGAACACAAACAAACAAACAAACAAACACATCGACCGAAACCTATACACACCCCTATACCGGGGGTGTAAAAAACTAAGGGTATGACGCTAATAGCCTATAATCTGAGCAAAAAGTACAACTCTGTATTTGACGGTTTGAATATAATTCGTCTGAATTTTGTTGTTGCACATGTATGGTTCTAGGAACATCCAAGCTATCCTTCTACGTAGTTAAAATGACTAAAGGTGCAGACAGTATATCTTAGTGTAATTATGCGTTGTCAAACGATTTTTTGTGACAATGTTTTTCTGCTCCTGATTAAGGGGGTATATCTCTTATGAGGGCCCCAAAGGGGGGGTATCATCACGATCACGGGAAGGGAAATTTTAGCTTTCACGATCACAGTTACCTTGATTTTTGTTTTCACGATCACAAACACCTTGACGAATAGAGGATCATAGAGTGATACAGCTGTGAAAAATGTACGTTGAAAATAAAATGCTTTGAAATAATGCCCATCACGATCACGAAAACAAATGACGATCACGATCACGAGACTTGATTTTTTTGTCATCACGGATCACGGGCAAAGTCCCATCACGATCACAGAAATTGAAATTTCGGCAATCACGGTCACAGAAAGGTCAAAAAACGCCAATCACGATCACGATTTAAAACCCTTTGGGGCCCTTATAAGGCATGGCAATGTGACTGTTGAAGAGAAAACTGTACACAGCTTGCGGCAACTCAAAGACAGGCCAGTTGTCCTCCACTACGAATGCATTTGCGAGTGATGTACCTAACAGAACGCTCTCATTAAAACTACAAAATCAATTAAAAGGACAAAATAAAAGGACGTTAGGCAACACCAGAAATAAAACAAAACGAATGCACAAGTCCCTGACGTAGCTACACAATACTGACTGGTTTTTCTTTTAGAGCATTCATCTGGCTTGCTACTGGTTGGACAGCATTTATTTTTATTTATTATCGAGTTGAACTGGAACGTCGTGGGTTTCCCTTTTTTGACCCCAGTCCAAACTGGGATAATGTTTACCTTTTGTAAACTTTAAATGTTTGTAAATGAGGTAGAGGGCTATTTTTGTTTTGCTTTTGTAAAATGTGTTTATTATAATTAGTCATGTAAATGGTACATATGATAGCAGTATGTTTAAATTTTAAGTTTTATTATTGTTTCTGGCGTTCAAACAGACTGACTAATTTGTAAAACAGTTAGACCTTAGAATTGATTTGACACATTAGGCAAGGATTTTGCCTATTCTGTAGACATATTTGCCTAAATTGTACAGCAGTCGTGCCTAAATCGAAACTTTGCCTAATTTCACGACTTAAGCTGCCTAATTTATGCAATAGGCAGCCTAAATCATATAATTTCACAAATTAGGCAAAATTCAACATTGATTTCACGTGTTAGGCACAGCCGTTGCCTATTTCACGAATTAGGCAAGAGACTACCTAATTCAAGAACTTAGGCACTTTCAGGATCTAGGCACGACATATATATATATATATATATATTTGCTATGTTCTGTTTTCGAGGTAAGTACAGTTTCGATGGAGCACGTGTTTGGTGTTTAGTGGGTAAGCTTTGACCCCAAATTGCGCATAGCTCCTGCCAGGTGAGATACTGACGATCGGTCTCATTGGAATCTATAGACATTAAGCTTTCCGAAAATATGTAGTTATTGACTATACACAACCGGTGCCTTAACTACCTTTTCTAGGCGGCTGTTCTGGGTTTGGCCGCTCCACTATTTGTATGACACACATTCAGACGTGTGGACTTAAATCCAGAATATTAGCGTCCACATTAAGGGAAACGCCTTACACACATGTTTTGCTTTCGTAAGACATTCCGTAAGTGTTATCTTTGACACAGATTATGTTCTCGTTCTACTGAGTGGGGTGTATTGTGTACATGTATGTACATTCACTGGTTGTTCCTTTTCCACTCGTGACACAGTAAGTTAGGAGGACGAGACAGACAGCGTTCGATGAAGACACAAGTCTACTTTGTTTTGTGTGGATTTCTTCTGCCCATAGCTTCTACTGCACGTCTCGGTAAGTGACTGGGATATTTACGAGTGTGTTGTATATAGTATTGGCGTACACTATAATGAACAATGGTGTTTGTGTTTGTGAGTTATTCTGTCTGATTTTAAAGAATTATGACTGTGTGTGTGTGCATGTGTGTGTGTGTGTGTGTGTGTTTGTGTGTGTATGTGTGTCCGTGTGTGTATGTGTGTGTGTGCTTGTGTGTGTGTTTGTGTTTGTGTGTGTGTGTATGTGTGTGTGTGTGCGCGTGCGTGTGTGCGTGCGCGCTTGCGTGCGTGCGCGCGTGCGTGCGTGCGTGCGTGCATGTGCCTGTCTGTGTGTCTGTCTATCTATCAGTATGTCTGTCTGTCTGTGTGTCTGACTGTCTGTTTGTCTATCTGTGTCTATGTCTCTTTCTCTGTCTCTCTCCGAGAAGTAAAATGTTGTATGTGTTCCTCCTGGCTTTGATTTGTTTATCATCTTCATGTTATACGTTTCCTGAAAATCTTGTGTTATCATTAAAACCACCACAACTACCGCCAGCATGTTTACATTGACAACAACAACGACATCAACAATGACAACAGCAATGACAATAACAACGACAACAACAATGACCACATCAATGACGACAACAACAATGACAACATTGACAACAACACCAACAACACCACCACCACCACCAACAACAACAACAACAACAACAACATCAGCAACAACAAGAATAACACCAACACTAAGAACACCAACATCAACAACAACAACAACAACAACATCACCACCACCAACAACAAAACCACCACCGACAACAACAACAACAACAACAACAACAGCTGCAGCAACAACGACTACAATAATGACAACACTGACAACAACAACTCCAGCTATGATGACGTGCATTTTCTTAATTTCAGATCCGTACAATGTGGATAGACACCAAATCTCGGTGTCGGGGATCTCGTCAGGAGCGTGCATGGCCACCCAGTTCCACGTGGTTCATTCTCGTGACATCATGGGAGTAGGGATGATCGCCGGAGGTATTCATTTCTTGATTAAAAATACTTACCAGTCGGTGTTTAAGAGTTTTGACTGATTGATCGATTTACTGATTGATTGAATGATTGATCGATTGATTGATTTATTATTTGATTGCTTGATTGCTTGCTTGATTGATACCATTATTACTTGCTTGCTTGATTAATTACTTGATTGATTGATTGATCGACGCGCGCTGTGGCGGGGTGGTAACACGTCGGCCTCTTAATCGGAAGGTCGAGGGTTCGAATCCTGGCCGCGGCCGCCTGGTGGGTTAAGTGTGGAGATTGTTTCGATCTCCCAGGTCAACGTATGTGCAGACCTGCTAGTGACTTAACCCCCTTCGTGTGTACACGCAAGCACAAGACCAAGTGCGCACGGAAAAGATCCTGTAATCCATATCAGAGTGCGGTGGGTTATAGAAACACGAAAATACCCAGCATGCTTCCTCCGAAAGCGGCGTATGCTGCTTGAATGGCGGGGTAAAAACGGTCATACACGTACAAATCCACTGGTGCTAAAAACATGAGTGAACGTGAGAGTCTAAGCCCATGAACAAAGAAAAAGAAGAAGAAGAAGATGGACGAGTGGATTGGTCGATCGTAGACACTGCAATGAGCACTTTAGCCATGATACATGATACAATAGTGCTGCTTTACTGGTTGATTGTTTTATTGGATGAGTACACGGTTTCAAGTTCCACAGGTTCAATTTGTAGATTGATTGATTGGTTGATGGATTAGTTGATCACTTTATTGAATGATTGAATGATTTCTTGACTGATACACACATTTGAATATTTGAGACAATGACAGAAGGTGACGTTTTCATGTCAGCATGTCCCAAATGACATCACCAGTACATATTTAATTCTATCCAATTTGTTTTCGTTCTATTTTTTCTAATAGCATGCGTTTAACAATTGATTGTCAACTGGAATAGAAGAGCACACAAAGTGTAACTTGATAATTATGTAGTTTCTCTGGAGAGAAAAAAAATATTCCACTTGTCCCATGCAACATACATTTGCCAAACAGCTAAGTGTAAGTAGATTATTTGTTAGTGGTATAGAAAATGCTGATCACCAATTAAAGTCAGTTTTCACATTCATTTTCTACCTATTTCTTATTTGTTTATTATTTCTGACAATGGTGAAATGTCAGTAATCGTGTGTCATTCGGGACAGTAGACATGACACCTGACCTTGTATTACTGTCTTATTTGTGTTGCAGCTCCCTACATGTGTGCGGAGGGAAGTGCTATCACTGCAACGAGCATGTGCACAAAAACTCCCAACTACGTGTCAGTCTCGGCCCTACAGGCGATAACCTCTTCCGCCGCTTTCGTTTTCAACATAGACTCGACCAGCCACATGAAAAACGACAAGGTCTGGATCTTCTCCGGGACCCAGGATTCCGTTGTCAACCCAGGTATGTGTGTACATTGGGCACCAGTAAATGTACAGCCACTAGCGTCTACAACTATTGGCAAGGGAACGTAAGCTGCAATACCATTGGACTGTGGGGACAATCAGTGTGTTACCAAAAGCAGGCGGCGATTTAAGATTTGATTTGCCTTTAGACTACCGACTTAGGCCTTGATTTGCGTTCACACAACGGAATTTGTGATAAGAACTGTTTACCAATTATACCTTTCATTTTAGGTGTATTCTTGAAAGCGTCGGGGAAAAAACACGTCACGTGGAATAAGGCAAAGTGAAACGTCTTGAATGCGTGTCCTTATGTGCAGGGGCAGGTGCGAAAATACGGGATTACTATAGCCATTACGTCACATCCGGTTCCATAAAAACTGTCTTCGATGTCCCTGCCGAGCATTCTATGGTTGGTTTATTTGACAAGTATATCAATATTGTAACCCCTTCAACATTATCATGTTAGTGTCTGTCTATCTGTCTGACTGTCTGACCGCTTCGTCTGATTGTCCGTATGTCCGTATGTCCGTTCGTCTGTCTGTCTGTTTCTCCCCCTCTTCCTCCCCCCCCCCCTCTCCTCGATTAGTATCCCTTCCTGCTTCCCCCCCCCTCTCTCTCTCTCTCTCTCTCGCTCAAACCATCTTATACACATATACAAGCACAGAAAAACACAGATGGCTAGACGGACAGACACAATGTGTGGATTGATATGACTGCTGCATAAATCAAATGCTGAATATGCCCTCTTCTTTTGTTTTAATGGATCTTTATGCGGTAATTTCTTCCGCTTAGTCGTAGCTTTTAGTTAATCCAATGATAAATTCCTTTACTTTCTTCATTTTTGTCGCGAAAGGAATACATTTTGGTGTTGTTTTTTTTACCTCAGCCTACAGCCGCATACGGGGGTCAGTGCGACAAACTGAACTCTGCCAACTATCTCAACAAATGTCACTACAATGCTGCCTTCGAGATGCTTAACTTCATCTACGGTGGACACCTTCGTGTAGGTATTGTTCGAGGGGTAGATTGCAAAAAAAACTGAAGTAGTTCTCACAGCGTATAGTGTAGAGTAATTGAAGAGAATGTCGGAATTTCGATTTCATTTTCGACGATTTAGAATTGTGTTGGAGACTCTTTTGCCGATGTTGGTGTTTTAAATGGATTCTGTCATATCATAGGTACCCAACAGTCAGTGCTCTGAACTGCCGTGCGCTTTTATAGATGTCTTCGTTTCTGTGTAAACCATGTGTACGCTACCACATAAATTATATAATGTAGCTGCCACTCGTACACTTCGATGTGCAAAATCACTGTAGCAAGCATCGACTATTAACAGATTAAAATGAGTTCTGATGAGTGGGAACACATATACCATTGTCAGTGGCAGAACTACAGAGACCAAAGAAGAGAAAACATAAACAACTGCCTACTAATTACAGCGTGCTTGCCAGTTAATTACAATTGATCTTTCTTTGCAGAATCCTACCACTGCCAAGGGTTCAGTAAGTCTTATTTCTGTGTCAACTATATATACGTGCGGATGCGTGCTCATGTGCTCATGTGTACGTGTGTGTGTGTGTGTGTGTGTGTGTGTGTGTGTGTGTGTGTATGTGTGTGTGTATGTGTGTGTGTGTGTGTGTGTGTGTATGTATGTGTGTGTATATGTGTGTGTGTGTGTTTGTGTGTGTGTGTGTGTGTGTGTGTGTGTGTGTGTGTGTGTGTGTGTGTATGCGCTTACGTTCATATACGTGCGTTCGTGCGTACGTGCGTTCTCACGCGCGTGTATTAACATAACATTAAGCTATCAATATATTACACCACGTACTTCGAATTAGATTATCGTTATGTGGACATTATTTATTATTCACAAATAATAGCACACTTGTATGGAATTGCACTCTTACGCAGTAATACATGCTACGTTTGTTATTGATACCATTAATGTTGTGTAACTTACATTGTCATGTCGATCTTGTCCAGCTGATCCAGTTCGACCAGAGCGACTTCTTTTACTTCGCCCCTCCCATCACGTACAGCATGGATAATAAAGGATACGTCTACATCCCGTCTGGCTGCCAAAACAAGCAGACAGGTAGGCGAACATACTATGTAATGTGCCCACATATATGCAATTTGCGATACGCACACGCACACACACACACACACACACACACACACACACACACACACACACACACACACACACACACACATGTACACACACACACACACACACACACACACACACACACACACACACACACACACACACACACACACAAAGCAACTACGCAATACAACTAATTAAAAAAACGTTAAGAATTCTCCACATTTTATGTCTACAGCATGCAAGCTGCACATTGCATTCCATGGATGCGAGATGGGACAGTGAGTATTGTTCTTGTGTTTCTATCTCTCTTTTGTCACCCGAATGATACACGCACAACTTGCCACAGCTAACACCTTCGCGCCAAGATGTTCTCGGGTTAACCGACATCTCTAGCACAACTCTCTGCTGCGGTCTGAATGTCTCTGATACAGTGGACAGAAGCTGTTAATAACCGAAAAGAGTCGCCAGTTATCGGGTGTCCGCTCCTGACGTGTGATTCAAGTTTTGATTGACGGCTTGTGGCCAGTCAGTCCTATGATAATGTAGACAGAGATGATCAGCCACCAAATACGATATCTCTTGCTGGCGTATACATTCTCTGTTCATGAACCCTTTGCTCTGGATTTAAAATAATCAATATCTTACCAGTATAAATCATGCTTATGGTCAGTAGAACATGGGTGTTGACTATGGCATAACAAACGGGTCGCTTTGCTTGCAACGCAACACAACTCAAAGAGTCAGTGCTGAATAATGACCCGGTCAAACAGCACAGATACTACGAGAATGTATAACGCGTACATATCTCACCACAAGGCGACTCAAGGCGCACATATCTCACCACAAGGCGACTCAAGGCGCACATATCTCACCACAAGGCGACTCAAGGCGCACATATCTCACCACAAGGCGACTCAAGGCGCACATATCTCACCACAAGGCGACTCAAGGCGCACAAATCTCACCACAAGGCGACTCAAGGCGCACATATACAGACACAAAATATTGTCGCTATGGCTGTACCATTCTTCTTCTTCAGCGTTCCAGAATGGTCTGGTTACGTATGAGCTCGTTTGCCCATTTGGGTTCCCCAAACTATACTCTGAGAGCATAGTCAGCTTCACTCTGCTTTCGTTGAGGAGGCATGCTGGGTATTTTCGTGTTTTCATAACCCACCGAACTCTGACATGGATTTCAGGATTTGTTCACGTCTTACCACCAGGCCACTGCGCCCGTCTGGGCTGTACCATAACAGTGCAAATCACTCAAAAGCAACATCAACGAGCGCTTGTTGTACCAGTATGTCGGTTGTGGGCAGTCGTCTTGGATTTGACATTTTTTTGTCTTTTTCCATTCTGCTATATTTTCTATCTATCTTTTCCTTTGCATTTCTTGTCTTCCCTTTTCCCGTACAATTCCGTGGAGGATGCATGTCTTGGAGAGTCCGCCTGTTCTTGTTATATCGCCATGCCGTGGAGGATGCATGTCTTGGAGAGCCCGCCTGTTCTTGTTATATCGCCATGCCGTGGAGGATGCATGTCTTGGAGAGCCCGCCTGTTCTTGTTATATCGCCATGCCGTGGAGGATGCATGTCTTGGAGAGCCCGCCTGTTCTTGTTATATCGCCATGCCGTGGAGGATGCATGTCTTGGACAGCCCGCCTGTTCTTGTTATATCGCCATGC
>NC_090258.1:22261723-22299223 GCF_037325665.1 Littorina saxatilis
GGGTATTTTCATCAATTTGGAACAGCTTACAGGACTATGATCACTTACACTAAGGTCGGATACACAGGCACCCAAGACTGTGTCCGGATTATTCGTATAAATATGATCGAGCAATGTAGATGTCGTTGAAGTTACCCTTGTGGGTGACTTTACAAGCTGTTTAAGCCCAAATAACTGAGTAGTTGATTCCCAGCTGGGATGGGACTTTAACATGTCTATGTTAAAATCGCCAAGTAGCATAACGTCAGCATTGTGTTTGCTCTTATTATAAACATTGTCTAACATTTGTACAAAATGATCATACCACTCAAAATTTGCCGCAGGATTTCTATAAAGAAAACACACGAATTGAGGGGCCATTGATTTACTGGGTTTGAGTTCTAACCAAATGCATTCTACTGCGCTGGGTTCCAGGTCTATGCGTCTACGCGTAATGTGTTTAATTGAGTCATGAATATATACCGCGATTCCGGTCTGCCCTTGGATTTCTGGGTCTCGCCTTTCAACACAATAATCAACAATCGCGATATCATTATCGGAAACCCTGGAATCTAATCTTGATTCAGTAATACCAAATAAATGATAATTCGGAGACGCTTTTTCAAGGAAGGCACATACATCATGAACCTTATTATAGAGGTGATACACATTTAAATGACCAACACTGAGCATAATAAAACAAGGAGTAAACACACACAATGATAACTAACACACACAATAAATGTTACAAGAAAAGCAAAACAACAACTGTCACGAAAAAAGCAAAACGACAGTCAGTTCAAACTATAAACACAAACAACAAATTTATGCCGGCAGTCTTGCAACACAATAAGTTTATGGTAAAGTTTCACAATAGCGTCACGCACCTCTGCGCTGACACTCGACTTCAAACCAACGAGCTCAGTGAGCCGGACACAAACACAACACCGTTCAGGCGAAGCGGGCAGATTACACGGATTACGTGGCAGTTACCACTCACACACGCTGGAGGGAATATAGTCTTCAATCACGCCCTCGCAGATTTCCACATGAAACTTAGACAAGTGTTCTCCGAATGTTAGTGAGGATCCGAGTCAACACAGCACCACTGTCACATTTCAATGTGGCAAGAGCAGTAACATGTAGATATCGACTGTCCGCTCAGTAACAATGGAACTTTTGTTTGTACGGTTCTGATACGGCTGAATACAGCCACTTTTTCTTATAAC
The DNA here is from genome assembly GCF_037325665.1 of Littorina saxatilis. NCBI lineage: Eukaryota > Metazoa > Mollusca > Gastropoda > Littorinimorpha > Littorinidae > Littorina > Littorina saxatilis. The sequence goes on from NC_090258.1 coordinate 22,262,932, forward strand.
AAAAGAGTGAAAACCACAAGAACACTACACTGTGACTTTCCGAGCCACACAGTCTGTATAGCACAACACGGCGATACGAACAGGAACAAACAGAAATTAATTTGGGGGAATCAGTGAAAGTAGTGCATAATGTGTAATCATATGAAAATGAGATGTCTTTCACACACACACACACACACACACACACACGCACACACACACACAAACACACACACACACACACACACACACACACACACACACACACACACACACACACACACGCACAAAGCACAGTAACAGTTATACAAGGTGACAAGCACAATGCTAACTTATTTTTTTCTGTCTCCAGAACTAGAGTTTATGGGACATAACGTGGTTATAATTATGTTAAGGTGTGACACGCGCTATTTTACACTAGCGTGTGAAGATGGGTCACTGTAGCTACATTGTTGCCTGCGGCATTGGCCACTGACTGTAGAATGGGGGTGGCGCCTGTTGCACAAAGGGGCTGAAGGCACTGTACATAGACGGGTGTAGCAGATGAGGGGGATAATGGGATTGGTGGAAGTGGCTGTGGGGGCCAGGCGGCGCGTGAAAATACCCACTGGGGTCAAGAACTGGGAAGGGGTGAAACCACCTATGGTGTGGCGGCTGGGTACCACCTGGTGCCAGCGCTGTGGCCTCAGTTGACCTGGGCGGTTGGCTGGGCTGCTCCGTTACGTAGTGGTGCTGGGGTCGATGGCTGGGCTGCTCGGGTACATACTGGTGCTGGGGGCGATGGCCGTGCTGGTCCGGTACACACTGGTGCTGGGGGCGATGGCAGGGCTGCACCGTTTCGTACTGCTGTTGAGGGCTATGCAGCGTCACGGCGTCCTGTGGAGGCTGCTGTGACATTGGTGGGTGTTGCGACCTTGGTGATAATGGCTGCTGAGTGGACTGTGATGTCTCACCAATGTCGTGTGGCGAAGTTTGAGGACTGGACATGCGTTGTCCTTTCACAGCAGCAGCATATGATGCCACGGGGTTCTGCTGACGCTCCCACAATGCAGACTTCACTTCGCGCAAGAACAGTGACAGTCCTTTGGGTGAGTAATGCACACTGTCTGCAAGGATCTGGCTGTCGAGGCATCCGTTTTCGTCAACCTTCCAGATCAACTGAAGAGACAGGAAGGTCACTTGTTCAGTGTTGCACAGAGCCTTCAGTCTGCTGTTAAAGTCCTTTATTTTCCGTGTCATTTTGTTCTGTCGTTGTGGGGGTATGGCTGCGACATAGACACAGGATGAAGGGAAGTGCTTTTTGACTGCTGATAGCAGATTAGCAAAACTCTGCACAAAGCTATCTAAGTCTCCCCTACAGTCATTTGTCCCGACGTTTAACACAACTTTCTTCACTGAAGGGTGAGTGCCGCTGTCAGTGACAATTGTTGTCAGGCGTTGGGTCGTGGTGCCTCGTAGAGTCCTGATCTCTGTAGCACCCGACCTGTCCAGACGCTTTTTGGCAATGTTTCCCAGGTTTGAGTCCCCGAGCAGGAAGTGTGTGCAGGTGGGGGGGATACGGAGTGTAGGGGAGCGATCAGTGGCGTTAAGAGCGACCGGGAACTGGTCACGGCAGGGCTCACGGTTAGCAGACTGACCGTTTTTAGGAGGGGGCGTGGTCGAGTCCTCGTCGTCAGAAAGGGAGGGCGCATATCGCCCCTTGTTTGTGGTGATGGCAATGGCTTGAACACCAGACAGGGAAGGGCGAGAATCTGGAGGGGACGTTTGCTGAGAGGAGGAGGATTTGTGTTGCTCTTTCTCAACCTTTTGTAGTTCCCTGACTTTGTTTTCTAAGGCTTGGCATCGTTTTTTCATAGCGTCGCGTTCTCTATTGAGCTGCTCTACTGCCTCCCTCAGCTCCGCCACCTCTCTGTCACGATGCTGTTCGTTGGCTAGGATCGTTCTGTCCAGCTGAACTCTCATGTCTCTCATTTCCAACATGAGTTTGGTCACCAGGTCACTTTCACAACAACTACTACTGTCAGTTATGTCGACACTGTCTGAACCATCAGCTGTACAGATGTTACCGCTGGTTGGGGTGTCACCAGTGTCAGCAGCGGCGGCAGCAACAGTGGCGTCGTTGTCAGTGGTGTTAGTGACAGTACTGTCCGCACTAGTTGCTGACGAAACATTATCTTCGACAGCAATAGTGATAGCCTGGCTGTCATCAGTGTTGCGGACTTCATCGGTACTGGCTGCACCAAGAGTCTCGTGAGAGAGAGAGAGAGAGAGAGAGAGAGAGAGAGCGAGAGAGAGTATATCATTTTATTTCATTTGAATGTTATTATTGTGCAGCAACGTCGTCCGGCTTCCAAATCACGGCAGTCTACCGAATGATGGATCGTGTCATCCGCTGAGCACTTCCGTTTCCGTTGTGACATGCGCACACAATCATCTACAGCCATATCTGCACAAACTAAAACGGGTAGCAAAGCCGTAATGACTGCAAAGAAAAAAAGTATATTAAGTTGAATTCTGCGCAGAAGATTATTTGCATGGAACTTCTAATTAAACAGAATACTGCTACTTGAGTGCGTGACGAAGTAAATCAGGAAGGGTGTGTCTGTTGGGCTACCACTCAATAGCGGAAACCGCCTACACGCCTGAGTGTACCTCTACATGTAGGACAATGTAAACAGCCAGACAGACAAGCACGCTCACAGACAAAGTAAAAGAGGGAAACACACGTGCAAGCAGATTGTTAACACACAGACCTAGCCCTTATTTATCTTTTTTGTTTTACATTTAAGGCTTACATTGTTATCCGATTTGTTATTTCCTTGGTAAAAATCAAAATATGATGTTGAAAAAAAGACATTTACATAAATTGGCTTAATCAAAATGTTATGACGTATTTATTTATCTTGTGTGTGTGGTAAAGTGTGCTTGTTTGTGTGTGAATGAGAGTGTGTGGGTGTATATGTGTGTGTGTGTGAGACACAGACAGAGCTAGAAAGAGAGTCAGGGTGTGTTTGTATGTGTTCCGAGTTTGACAACACAGTGTTCCACTTTACACACCCATGCGTCCAACCTGGAACAAATGCAGACTTTTTGATTATGATCAGTCTGATGAGTTGCGTGACTTTTATTTTATTTTTTGTGGTTCGTTTATTTACTGATAGAGTCTAGTATGTGACAATATAAAGAACGCTTTGCAATATTCATTTTTCTGTCTGGTACGGCTGTTTCTCCTTAACTGTTCCAGGTTTAGCGACTTTCCCCTAATGGACCTTCAATAGCCATTGAGAAGGCTTGTTTGGGGATATCACATTAATGTTGTAGTCTGGGAGTAGTTTACCCTTAGGCATATTCCAGATGTTGGGGCCAATTGATGACAGTCAGCGAAGACTAATTGATATTTGTGTAGAAATTAACCTGGCAATATCCATCACTTTAGCTCGACATGATCTGTCATGGAATACGCTCTGGGGAAAATTGAGACTACTTATCATAAATGTATATCTGATTGGGAGGTAAGCTACATTAGGCTTTTGACCTCACATTGCCCTTGTCATGTGAAAGACTCATTACTAATCTGGACGTGGTCCTTTTTAACGAGATACACATCACTGACCGTCGCTGACCTCTTTCTGGCCAATTCTCTGCCCCTGTTGTTGTTAGAATTCAATTAATTAATTGAATACGCTATATCAACGGTCGAGCACGGTCGTTGCTCTTAGAAATGGAAAATAAGTTGTACTATCTTTAATGTATCGTGTTCAAGAGTAATGTGTCACCAAAGGCCAATAGACGATTTTCGGAAATAACTCTTGTCACGTTTTTATAGATGGTGGAAGAGGATAAGGATAAATAATATATTACATAGTTTTGTGCGGTTATCTTCATACAAATCCAGACTGCTTTGTCACCGGGGAAGGCGAGCTGCAACACACGTGATTGGCGAGCACGGACGGAGAAACGCACGTCGCTCGCTAGTGATTGGCCTATATTATCACGTGGGTTTGCTTGCCTCAGTATTTCCAAGAAAAAGCTAATATTCAGTTTAATCATTTAGGGGCAGCATAGGAGAAGGACCTGTGACTGAAGGTGTTTGTTTTAACATGGAGAATGCGGTAATGCGTTGATCAGCAGAGAAGCAAAGCTGTCTGGAGAGAGTTTTAACAGTTAGTGATCAGAGAGATAGATAAGGGAAGTCTTGAGAGTAACAACAAGTACCATGACCGAGAGTACAGAGTGGGTGGTCAATGCGCAAAGAGAATTAGAATGTATAAAGAGAATTTTGAGTTTGAAAAGTACTTGTCCATCCTGCCGGTTAATTTAGCAAACGCTGTTTTAAAATTTAGAACACTGAATCATAAATTGCCTATACAAAAAGGTAGGACTCTTAGTATTCCCAGACAAGACAGAATCTGTCACAAATGTTCATCAGGTGACCTTGGGGACGAGTTCCATTATATTTTTGTATGTCCTTTTTTTACCAATTATAGAAAACAGTTGTTACGGTGCTATTATTATGCCCGCCCCAATTCAGTTAAATTCAGAGAGCTTTTTTCCACTACAAAAAAGAGTTTATTGCTAAAACTCGCAAAGTTCATGACACTTGTCATGGACTGTTTGAGAAGCGAGTAAAATTTAATTCTCTTTTAGCTTTATACTCCGTTATCTGTTTTGTGTTGTTTGTAATAGTATCTTTGTCCTTATGTTAACTCACCCATCACCCCCCCCTCCCCCTTCCCCCCATTTCCCATAGTAAAGAAATGTATGTAATTACTTTGTGTGTTTTATTATTATTATTATTATTATTATTATTATTTAAGTTATTGAGACATCCCAGTGCACTAAGGGATTTATAGAGCAAATCGAGAAAATTCATTATTGAACGAAGCGCATAGCGCTGAGTTCAATAATTATTTTCGAGATTTGCTCTATAAATCCCTTAGTGCACTGGGATTGTTACAATAACGATATTGTCGGTACCGCCAGAGAAAAAAGAAGATACAACACGCACATTTTGCTACGCGCATTTGAATAGGCATAACTGTGTGGTCAGGTCGTATAGAAGATCTACTTTTGTGTGGGCTGTCTCGTGTGTCGTGCTTTCATCACACGCAAACTCTTGTTTTAATTTCTGTTGGTAAATTCCAGTGTAGCGTTAAGCTAAACAGTGATGATCTTTCTCTCATTTGAACTCGGAGAAAGGACTGTGCTTTCAGTTATTTGCGGTTCGAAACCTTCATCGAGCTTCGACAGATTGACTGTGCAGAGTTTTGCCCCTTGCCAAGGTCGACGGAAAGCCCATTTTCAAAATAAACGTGGCATGTTTTTCGTGTGGTATCTTCCCTCATCGGGGAGTCTGGTACTAAATATGAACGGTAAGAATGCCCTGAACCCTACACGTATTATATCCCCATCGTTTTATCGTTCACATTTGCCTAACATGTTAATTTGCTGAGCGGGATTTATGTCGTCTGCTAGGCTATTGCACTGAGTCTGATTTCAAAAACAAAAATTGCTCGTCCCGTTGCACTGAGTCTGCACACATTAACCCATATCCTACCATGCACGCTTCACACGTGCATTAAAAAAGTTGAAGAATTTAGTGGCAGTAAAAGCGAGATCACTTTTGATTTTGATGTGCCGCGGTTGCTGATAGAGTTGTCTACCTTTCCAACACCCCTTCCCGCTTCCTGCTTGCAAAACTCACACGTGGAAACATCTTTTCTGCAGCAGACTCGGAAAAATGACTTCGAAATCTTCACGTCAATCTCAGTAAGTGCCATTTATTTACAAAAGCAGTTTTGTTGCTAATGCTTGCACTTTTATTTGCATGGACATCTATGGAAAAACATGTTAGATTCGATTTGTGTGTAGGATGAAAGTTCCATGGAACTTTTGATCGAAGTAAAAGGTAACGTCTCTGCACGCTCCAAGCGTGCATGGTAGTGAAAGGCCCCTATATTTAGTGCTGGGCTACGTACGCTTCACGCGTGCATGGTAGCGAGAGACCCCTGGATGTTGTGTACTTTCATACTCTATAAACATGCACATAGTAAAATGCTTTTGACTTTCAAATAAACATGCAGTGGCAGATCCAGTGGTGCGGCGTAGGGGGCACTATTTCTTGTTCTTTTGATGATAATATTGTGTTCTTTTGATGCTATGTTCGTATTGTGTTCTTTTGACGCTATGTTCGTGTCTCTGCTCTCCCCTTGCAGACAACACACTGGACCCAAACGACACGGTCAGCAAAGTCAGGGCATTCCTCTCGATGATCAACGAGAGGTGTCTGTTGTATTTCCCTGAGCAGCAACATCTCTCAATCGATGAGAGCATGGTCCCCTATTTCGGACACCACTCGACAAAACAATTCATCCGAGGGAAGCCAATTAGATTTGGTTTCAAACTGTGGACCCTCGCTGACCCGCTTGGGTACGTTGTTCAATTCGAACCGTACACTGGGGCTGGCGGTGGTCAACCATATGGTCGTCTTGGTCTCGGGGGAACGGTGGTCAAAGATCTGATTTCGGAGCTTCCACAACGTCCTTATCACCTGACGTTTGATAACTTCTTCACATCTCTTCCACTGCTGAGTGATCTTGCGGCTAACAGCATAGGGGCGACAGGAACAATCAGGAAGAACCGCATAGAACACTGCCCAATGAGAGATGCCACCCGGTTCGCCAAAGAAGACCGTGGTGCCCTTGACTTCCGTCATGACCGACGCAGCAACGTACTGGTTGTGGAATGGAACGACAACAGTGCAGTGACCGCGGCGAGCAACTGCGATCGTGTGATGCCGCTTGCACGAGTTCGGCGCTGGTCAAGAGCACAACGTCAGTTTGTTCAGATAGAGCAGCCAGATCTGCTCAGAGTGTACAACGCAATCATGGGTGGAGTTGACAGGGCAGATCAAAATATCAATGCCTATCGGATCTCTTTGCGCACCAAAAAGTGGTGGCGGCCATATTTTGCACACTGTGCTGGAACTCGTGATGCAGAATGCGTGGCTGTTGTTCCGGAGAACAGATGCACACACCGCCGAGCCTCTCGACTTGCTTGCCTTCCGGCGACGCATTGTGCAAGTCTACCTGGAATGGAGCCATTGCCATGCCACGGCGTGCTGCTCGACTTGCTCTGCCTGCCGTCCACAGAGTGCCAGACGAAGTCAGGTTTGATGGCGTCGGTCATTTCGCTGGTCCATCGCAGACAACAAAGCGGTGCGCACTGTGCAAGAAGAACACCAAGAAACTCTGCCTAAAATGCACAGTTGGACTTCACAATCAGTGCTTCAATGCGTTTCACGGCATCCACTGAGCGTGCAGATCTTCCATGACGCTCTACTCAACTTGCCATGTCTACAGAGCTCAAAGTTGAAACTTATGAGTTTGAGGAACTATTTGTAAACTGTAGGTCTTGTCATCACTACTTTGTGTTTGTTCGTATCATTTGTTTGTGAAGTTTTGGAGATAAAAAAAACACGTACCCTCTTGATCTTGATACCATGCACTCTCTGAGCGTGCATCATGAGAACACTTATACGTACCCGTTGGCTACCATGCACTCTTCAAGCGTGCGTCCTCAAAAACTCATAAGAAAAATAAAAGTTCAAATGTTATGATTATATTTGTGTTATAGAGTGTGTTTGTGATGGTAAAAAGCGAAAACAAATCAAAAATATCTAAAAAAAAAATGTTGGTAGGATATGGGTTAAGCAGGCTGGTAATAAGTCTTATATGTGGTAAGAACGTTCTAAACCCTACACGTTTTCGATTCCGATTGTTCTTGCCCTAAAATAAACGGAAAACATTCATTTACTGAACAGATGCAGTCGTATTTCAGTGTAGTCTGCTACGTGCTGATCTAGCTGCTACGTTATCGGAATAACACTTGTGTTTTCTGTTAGCTGCTGGGAATTGTATACTAACTCATCATTTGGTAATGTGGATAATAAGGTACATGCCACCAACATGGCATAATTATGAGAGGAATCTTCGCAAGTCGAAACTGAAAAAGTAGACACAGCGGGTTCTATTTTTAGATCAGTGCAACTGTGGGTGGCACAGGCGCATGCAATCTGTCAGAAAAAAAAACACTTCTGCTTTAATTGAAAAGCAGGACATTTATGGTCATAATCATTGGTATTGTGGAGAATATAAGCTACATGTCATTAATTAATTCTGAGGATGAGAGTACTTACAGTCTCGCTTTGGCAAAGGGTGTAAGAATACGCTCTGTGGAAAAGTTAGCGCACTCCAGGAGTGCGCTAACAGATTTAAGCGCATCGCCATTAGCCAATCAACTGGTTCACATCAGTCATGTGACACCAGTACTTACTGACAATTATTATTATTATTATTATTATTATTATTATTATTATTATTATTTATTATTATTATTATTGTTGAATTGTTTCTTGTATTGTTTTTGCTCTCCCTCACCCCTCAACTCCCTTTTCTGTACATAGTCTGATTTCTTTTTGTTTTAGTTCCTTTTATTTGGTGTTGAATGAAATGTGTTTTTATTGTGTTTTTTAATTTTCCATGTACCCTCACGGGGTTTTATCGGAATAAAACTTGACTTGACTTGACTTGACTTGACTTGACTTGGTAACCAGGGGTAACCCAAGGAGAGAGCGGAGGTTTAGTTTGGCATGGTAACGTTTGCACGAGTTGAGAACCAGTCTAGCTGCTGCATTTTGCACTTTCGCGGAGTTTTGTTGTATCGACTATCAGGAACTATCGATATGTGTGTGATTGCACTGACAATAATGTGTTACTGTTTATGGGTTATCAACTGTTACTTCCTGTATCCTTTCAGACCCGTCGCGATATAACTTTGAACGGTTGAAAACGACGTTAAACACCACTGAAATAAAGAAAGAAAGTCCTTTCAGTTAGTCTCTTTCGTTTGCTCGCCGCTGACTCCCGTTAATAGCAATTACCCCGACACGCTTCTAATAAATCGTTTGAACAAGTTTTTCGACAATAACAGCTAATTCCCCTCTAAAGGTGGTCAATGAACATATGATGCGGCTCCAATGTAGCAAACCATGTTCAGCTCTGCGGGAATCTGTACATATGGGTTGCTGATGTCTACCAGCTGTTGCCGAGGAACGGCGCTTCAAACAGCAACATGCATTACAATACATCATAATCCACCTGTGTTCAAATGCTTGCCATTACCATATTCTGCGGCAGTCTAGAGGAATTAGCATACAGGTTGTAAACACTTCAGAAGCTTACAGTTGTAGACAGTGACAGAGACAGAGAAAACAATGATTGCATTCCAAGCATTCTCTTCTGTTTTCTTTAGATAAACACTTCCGCGTCCATTTTCACATGCGCAAGCATGCAAATGGAAAAGGCTCTGACAATACAGTCATTATGGCCGGCCTTTCATTCCAAGCCTGCTGACGCCCTCGGGATACTGGTTAAACATTGTTCATTTTCTCTCCAGAGTAATAATTTTGATGACAGTAATTGTGGGGTTATCAATTGATGTGATGTAGCCACAGTAAACGACATGCCTCCTTATCGGTGTAAAATGGAATGCACTCAATGTAAACTAGTGGTTAAAACATAGAACAGGCAAGTAAATGCCTGTCAAATATTCACGCTAAGCGGTTATGATTTATTTGTTTTTCTTTACTTTTTTTCTCTGAAAATAATCGACTAGCTGTTATATACCATTTACAACTGAAATGGGATCAGACAGATTGCCCTCTATGCAATGGGAACGTGTGCATGCATCTGTGTTGTAATCATATGGTGAAATGGTTGTCTAAAAACAAATTAGTATGTGTGTGTGTCCCTTTCAGTCTGTTTGTCTGTCCTCTCTTCCTCCTCTTGTTCGCTCTCTTTTTCTCTCGCTCTCTTTCTCGCGTTTTGTATATCTTCAAGCCTGTCTCAGCACCCCCACCTCCTAACCCCCCCCCCTCTCTCTCTCTCTCTCTCTCTCTCTCTCTTTCTCTCTCTTTCTCTCTCTCTCTCTCTCTCTCTCTCTCTCTCTCTCTCTCTTCTCTCTCTCTCTCTCTCATGCGCGCGTGATACATTCATTAATCGTTCCTCCAAACCACCGCCTCCCCCCTCCTCCCACCCCCACTCCCCTCTTCAAGCGATCTGTAACTTCCACCGTGACCACACATTCCATCCGGCGGCTAAATCTCTCTGTGTACTGACAGACTCATTTCAATATTCATTTGCTTTGCCCGGGTCAGTGTGATTGAATCAACCACGCCCTGGTCTTCAACCTGATTTACGGTCCGTTATTGTTTTTATCGGTCGTTGACCGTCTCTTAATTCACATGGATTTGTTTAAATTGCAATGGCCACAGGTTCAGCTAAAGACAGATGCATGTAGATTTCGCAGGCAAGGTTGACTTCAGTTTAATGAAGATCATGTCAGAGCAGAGGATATAATTTAGTTGGAATTAACATTCGCGGTTGAGTGCAGATGAATCGTGTTTTTTTTCTCAAGGTATCAGTGTGTTTTGCATATTTACAGAACTGCTTGTTTTTACATTCTGCCACTTGTTTTTCCTGACATTGTCAGGTTACGTTCTCTTCTTTTTTTCCCCCACAGCCTACTTTATCGTCTCCCCCCCCCCCCCACCCCCCTCCCATCTCTCTCTTCGAAATACCCCACACCCCCACACCCCTTCTCTTATTGTCACACTCTCTCCCTTTCCCTTCCCTCATCTCTCTCTGTCTTGCTCTCCCCCCTTCTCTCTCTCTCTCTCTCTCTCTCTCTCTCTCTCTCTCTCTGGGGCTTTGTAGCCAGTTGGTCGCTATCAGCGTGGGTTCGATCCCCACGTTCGGCGAGAGATATATTTGTCGGAGTCAACTTTGTGCAGACTCTCTTCGGTGTCCGAACACCCCCGTGTGCACACATGCGCACGAAAAAGATCCCACGTTCACAGCGAAATTCTCAGGGCTTGGACAACACGAAGACACGCATGCATTATCTCTCGTCTCTGATTATCATGATCGTATTTGTATTGGTAATACGCTGAAGATATGGTGTGATACTTTGATTCGAACAAACCCGCTGTGGCTGTCTTCTTCGACACACCAGCATTGGGTTTGTCTCGTCAAAGTATCACACCATATCTTCATCGTATTACAAATACATGTCCCAATATAGACCAGTTGGTCTAAGAGGACGTTAAACCCAAATAGTCAGTCAGTCAGTCAGTCACTCTCTCTCTCTCTCTCTCTCTCTCTCTCTCTCTCTCTCTCTCTCTCTCTCTCTCTCTCTCTCTCTCTCTCCCCTCTCTCTCTCTCCCCCCCCTCTCTCTCTATTTCTCTTAGTCAAGTGAATCAAAACAGGCATTCATACACCTTTCTCAAGAAATTGGGAGACAAAGAAGAGTGTTCCGACAACTTTCAAGAATACGGCAAACAGTAATCTCATTTTTCGTCAACAGTTGCACAGCTTCTTCAGACGTAATCTCCTTCTTTCACAAAGGCATATCACCGTTGGAAATGGACGGGCCACTCTGCGACGTCCACAGTTATTACCATAATTATTTGGTATTTACCATGCCAGACTGAGAGCACATAGTAGACGAGATTGGGCATCCGTTCTACAAACGTATACGTGTGTGATAACAAACATATATCTCCCTCCGTTGGAAAGAGGATTTTTGCTTTCAACCAATAAGCTGATCACAAAGCGATCGTCTGAAGTGGGTCAATACGTGGCGATTTCTGTGTTGTCGCAGACGTCAAGCAAAGATGACTATATAGATCTCCAGAAACTGAGGTACTTGGGAATCTGAAGATTACTATATGCCGTGCAGTTTGTGTGGTTCGTACGCTGTATTAGGTCCTAACAGCAAGCAAATGAACACTGTATGGTCTGTAAAGGTTTGATGAATGCAAAAGTAGTATCCTCCCTTTCTGGCTTTAAACTTCAAACGCCGGGACAACATTGGGTAAGGATTATGTGTTGTTCTCCTAAAATCAGTCCGTAGCTGGTACCTGTGTACATCTACAGAATGCATTCTATTAAACAAATCGCATTATATACATATTTTGTAAATGTCCATGGGAAGATTACTGTTATATGTAAGAGCTTTGGAAGATCTGAAGTTGATACTCAAGATTTACACAGGAAGGAAATGTATCTTTATCATTTATTTAAATGACAACTAAGACCACAGACGGCCTGGGGGGGGGGGGGGGGGGGGAGTTTGCCAAGTCGGTAGAGGCGCTGGCTTTAAAACCGGTTGTTACTATCAGCGTGGGTTCAACCCCCAAGTTCGGCGCGGGATGTGTGTCCCAGAGTCAACTTTGTGCAAACTCTCCTCGGTGTCCGAACACCCCCGTGTGCACGCATGCGCACGATAAAGATCCCAGGGTCACAGCGAAAGCCGCAGGCCTTGGAAACACGAATACATGCATGCAAAAATATGAAGCCCGGGTGTCCGTTCGGCCAACAGCCAATAAAGTAACCATTTCAGCACTGACTCAAGACGACCCAACCCGGTCCCTAGCCCATTTCAGGTCTCCTCTAGCAGCCGGCAGCCAGCTGTCTACATCCCCCCCCCCCCCCCCCCCCCGCATTTGTATTTTGTTATTTTCATACAAAGCCGGGTTTTCCCGTGTAACATGCCCCTAATGGCTTTGCCGTGAGGGCGTAAAACTTACATTTTCCCACAGACGGCCATCGCTGGAGTGTGGAAAATCTGGCACATAAGAAATACTCACTTAGTGGTCCCGATGGTACCTAGACTTGCAATTACTTGGCCAGGAAAAGATGGATGGGTAGTCTAAAAGCTAATTGAAGTAGGGGTGGGAATACCCGAAGGAGAATAGCTTAAATCGCTACAATCAAATGCCCATTCATCTTCATCGTTTATTGTACGGACGTGAGTGTGGGGGTGGGTGGGGGGGGGGGTGTTATTGCATATCTTTGCACATTATTTATATCCTCCAAAGACAATAGGACTTTGTAGTCGAATATGGTCTTGGTGATTCAACCCATGGGCGAAAATAGCTGCGTTATTCATCTTCTTCGGTGACAATTACATTGAGACTAAGACAGATATGAGGTATGATCCAAACAAAATGATCAAACCGCGATTATACAAGTCTCAGGCCACTGATCATAAAAAGTAATATATCATTTGTAAGGCCAACCATTTAACTAGAATACAGCTGAGAAATGACGTCATTAGGTTACTGTGTCATAAATGACGAGGTTTTAAAATACGTTAATTTTGGGTTGTGCTTCAAAACAGGGTGTTTTGTCAAGCGCCATGAAAATCTTCACTTCTTTGAAAGTGTGTAGCTGGATGATGGTACAAAGAAAATGTCTACAAAGCTGAAGAACGTTACATGAATTAAAGTTGTTCCATGTTCTACAATCTGACAAACGGAAAGGGAAATCAAAACTAGGAAACAAGGGGAATAACTCTGATAAGCAACAAAAACGTCAGACGAGCGCTTCAAACGAGAATAATGTAGGTGCTGTGTCAAAATGTAAGAACTAAGATTAAAAAGTGTACATGCGAGTACAAAGTGCAACACTTAAACTTTCATTAGGGAACAGTCCAGAGAATTCTACTCAATGATCTTCCGCTTCAAAAGCTGGTCGCAAAATGGGTGTCTCATTAGCTGACAGGGTAAAGGAAAGAGTATCAGGGTCCTCTTGCACGCGATCTGCTCAACCGTTGTGAACCGAGTAGACCCAAATTTGCTGTTACTGTAGTCACTGATTATTAGACTTTGGTTTCCTTCTATTGTAGTGCCAGAGAACGCAGAAACGAAGCGTGTCTCGACCAAAATGACGAGATGTATCACATTTGTAAGCGAGGTTTTCAAAGCAGAAACAGGGCTATTCGCTGTATTGTATGACCACGAAGGTCCCGTTGCTGTCGATATTCTGTCTACTAACAGTACTGTCATTGTCACGTACTATGCACAAACATTTTTACCCCCACACTTATGTGAGCTTGGGAACGACAGTTACGGTACACATGCACTTTTGTGCACCCGTGTGAACTCGTGGTACCTCTGTGCTATCGAGGATTCAAACCTGTACTATCGGGGATCCATTAAGGTTTCCGAGACTGTGTTTCGTTTCTATTGAATTGGTCTCGCGGAAGAGCCGATTCTAAAATGTGCATAGGTAAAACGCTTGCTTTTTTGGTACAAGTCTCTGGAGTAAATTTTGTGATTAATGTTTTTGTGAACAAGAAACAATTGACAGGTGGCTTTATTCCATCTCCCTTTTTCCCTCCGCCGCGATGTAAATTTGAATAGTTGAAGGTGACGTTAGACACTAACTAAAGAAAGTGGGGGGGCCCGACACCCCTCGAGTCGAATATGTGTTGACCTTGTGACGCCGGCGCGCAGGATGTGGCCGCTAAAACTGTCTTTTTGTTTGGAATCTTTGAGGGAAGAAGACGTGTATTTTGTCGTGCGTGTTTCCTTGACGCCGTGGTGTGACATGTTTTGTCACAGGCTGAAATCCTTTGGGATGTGAGGAATTCTTTTGCTGGTAGGTTAATACAATTTTCTTTCTGTAAATGGGTAAGCAGTGAGAAGAATAGTATGCTGCTTGGGTAAAGGATTTATTTGAATGTTCAAGTAGATTGTTTTGTGAGTTGGAATGTTTGGGAAGACTTTTGTTTGTTGAATGCTTTAGAAAACCGTTGTTTGAGAGAACGGTATTGTAGGCATGTTATTTGGTAGGAATGATGTGTTTTGTTGTTCAACGAGTTAGTTTGTGGTAGTTGAAGTTGTTGATTTGTTTACGTATGCTTACGGCGTGCATTCTGTGCTTTGCAGGATGGCTGAGTGTGCGACGGGGTTTCAGTAGACGGGTTTTTTTAGCTAGGTTCAGTAGACGGGTTTTTTAGCTGGGTTCAGTGGACGGGTTTTTTAGCTGGGTTTTAGTTTCGTTAGGTTTTCGTAGACTAGATTTCGTTAGAGGGGAGCAGTTAGTTTTAGTGGAGGGATTTTGGTCAGGTTTTGTTAGAGTTTTTGTAGATTTGTTATTTTTTGAAGAATTGTTTTTAGGTTGCTTTTTTAGATTTCGTTTGTTTTAGATTAGAGTCTCATTGTGGTTTTTTTGGATTAAAGTTGAGAGTGAGGATTTAGAGTAGAGTGTAGTTTGGGGGAAGGATTCAGTGTGTTTTTAAAGGGTAGCTTTAGAGGGAGAATTTAGAATGTAGTTTTAGAGTGAAGAGTTGAGAGCGTTGTTTTTTTTGGAGTTGTTTAGTCCTATAGTAATACATTGAAAGTTTTGTATTTGAAAGTAAACCCCCGTTATCCCACACATTCCCCTTTTCATCTTTTGGAATAAAAGAACCTGTTAATATAACTTGTGTCGTTTGCTTGAGTGTTTGAGCTCGGTAAGAAAGAGTAAAGTAAATTGGCACTCTGTTACACTTACTTACGAGTTTAGCAGTCAGCGACCAAACTGCGAAACCCAGACTGTCCTTCTTCATGAAAATGTCATTCTCCGCAAAAGAAGGGGTGTAACTCCATTCCTAAAAGACCAAATGATCCCATTTTTGCCTCACTCATTCTTCAGACCTGATTACACCCCTCGTGATTTCTGGTTAATACCCTCTTTGAAATCAAACTTTTTGCCAACAAGTTTCACTGAACCCAGAACCTCTCTTCTGATTGGCTTAGGCACTTGTGACTTTGCATCGATGTAGGAAGAGAGTAGTTCTAATGACTGCTGTGTTTTGGGCCAGATACGCCAGTTTCTGCGAAAATCACATTTGGTCATTTTGTTTGGATCATACCTCGTAGTATGATAGCATTTCATCAAAAAAGTCAGGCGCAGTATGTTTGGTCACGACTGTGTTGACATGTCTTTTAATGTGTTCGTTGTTTTCCTGCTGTTTTTCTTTGTTTCTTTCTTTCTTTCTTTCTGTCTTTCTTTCTTTTTATATTTAGTCAAGTTTTGATTTTTATATTTAGTCAAGTTTTGACTAAATATTTTAACATCGAGGGGGAATCGAAACGAGGGTCGTGGTGTATGTGCGTGCGTGTGTGTGTGCGTGTGTGTGTGTGTGTGTGTGTGTGTGTGTGTGTGTCTCTGTGTGTGTGTGTGTGTATCAATATATAAAAATTATTATCAAAATTAAATTGTCCAAATCAATTTAAAAACACTTTAATCTTATTCCTTGTCTGTTCTTGATTGCAAAAACATATAGATATGATATGTTTGGATTAAAAACACGCTCAGAAAGTTAAAACAAAGAGAGGTACAGAAAAGCGTGCTATCCTTCTTAGCGCAACTACTACCCCGCTCTTCTTGTCAATGTCACTGCCTTTGCCATGAGCGGTGGCCTGACGATGCTACGAGTAAAATGGCATTGCGTTCAGTTTCATTCTGTGAGTTCGACAGCTACTTGACTAAATATTGTATTTTCGCCTTACGCGACTTGTTTTTTTTTGAAATCAAAAAAAAGTTTTTGGGTCGGCGCCAAATCGATAGGGTCGGTCGGGTTACCCTAAACAGACAAAAAATTTTTTTTGGCCTAGTCTGCCCTCAGCGCTCTAAGGAGGCACGACGCCCTGAACAAGACAGTTGCGTTCGCTTGGTTGAAATAATGATTAAAATCGCTCACTTCGTTTCCTGAACGAGAAGCGTTTCATATGTTTACGCTTTTTTGTTTGTTTGTTTGCTTAACGCCCAGCCGACCACGAAGGGCCATATCAGGGCGGTGCTGCTTTGACATTTAACGTGCGCCACACACAAGACAGAAGTCGCAGCACAGGCTTCATGTCTCACCCAGTCACATTATTCTGACACCGGACCAACCAGTCCTAGCACTAACCTTATTATTATATGAATGTGCATGAGTTGTTAATGCGAAAGAATGTGTATGAGTGCGCCTTGAGTCGCCTTGTGGTGAGATATGTGCGCGTTATAAATTCTCGTATTATTATTATTATTATTATTATTATTAGTATTATTATTATTATTATTATTATTAACCCCATAATGCCAGACGCCAGGCGGAGCAGCCACTAGATTGCCAATTGTAAAGTCTTAGGTATGACCCGGCCGGGGTTCGAACCCACGACCTCCCGATCACGGGGCGGACGCCTTACCACTAGGCCAACCGTGCCGGTATGTTTACGCTGAAGGCGGTCCTTACTTGAGCCCGAAGTCGAAGTCTTTTTACCGAACACTCAGTGCTTAATGTTTCGTGCGGCCAGCTTCGCGAAGTATGCTTTGCGTAGTCGACTTGGCCCAGTCAGGCACGGGAATTGTCCGCGATATCGCGGATTTCCGCGAAAAGGAAACTACGTTTTAGCGAAAATAAAAAAAATGTGACCCTCCACCACGGTATGAGTCGCATGTCACCTTTGCATAATTTTTCATATTTTTACATTTTTCTAAAGAATTTGGTATGCTTTATCCAGTGGTGAAAACCGTTTTAGAAAAGAGCAAAACCTGTTTGAGTTATAAGCCTGTGACTAAGGTGACCCTCACACTGACTGTTACCAGACACTCCCCGGACTTATATTAGGCCTCGCGTAGAACCGCGCGAGGTGACATGCGACTCATTTCGTGGTGGAGGGTCACAAATTGTCCGCGGCAAAAAAAAGGATAATTAAATTATATGTATGCTATTGTCTCTCTATCCATTATTTGCTTACACGAGAACTATCAAAATATTGGTCTAAAATGCTAAAATTCGTTTTCCTTCTGCTCCTCTGGTCCCCCCAACCGAGCTCTGCCCCTGTACCCCGCCGGGGCCCAGGCGGCCCCTGGACCTCGGCCAATGTTCAGAGTTGTTTCTATTTTGGAATTCCCATGCCTGCCAATTAAGGACAGGCTTACTAGTTTTGAACTCGGATACCACAATGTAATATGAGAAAGGACACATAATTGAGTTGGTCCAGCATTGCCGATGTAACCGAGTGCCGAAACACTGCGATCACCTCGGGAGGCGAAGTGCAATCAAACAGGATTGAAAATGTTAGGGCTAATTTCTTAGCCCTGTAAAAACTGAACATACAGACAATCGGAAACCACCAGACCCCATCACAAACAGAGTTCCACAATCCACCGGTGTTGACTTAAAGGCCAACAACTCGGGTGCAGAGTCTGCTGTGAAAGGAGCGGTAGCCTCCCCTGTCACAATCGCCCCCGTTTGAATGAACTCCGTCCCGAAGTTCCGAACCGGGGGACCACTGTCCATCCCAAGTTCGCAGAATGGGAACAGCACAAACATGTTCAGTGGTCATATTATGCCATTACCTGAACATATCCCTGCTCACAAGCACCAGATGTAACCGAGTGCCGAAACACTACGATCACCTCGGGAGGCGAAGTGCAATCAAACAGGATTGAAAATGTTAGGGCTAATTTCTTAGCCCTATAAAAAACCCGAAGGTTTCCATGAACATACAGACAATCGGAAACCACAAGACCCCATCACAAACAGAGTTCCACAATCCACCGGTGTTGACTTAAAGGCCAACAACTCGGGTGCAGAGTCTGTTGTGAAAGGAGCGGTAGCCTCCCCTGTCACACCAACAAGGATGAGGGACATGAAGAACCAACAAGCATATCATTCTGAAGACAGCAACAACGACACAGGGGCATGAAGAACCAACAAGCATATCATTCTGAAGACAGCAACAACGACACAGGGGCATGAAGAACCAACAAGCATATCATTCTGAAGACAGCAACAACGACACAGGGGCATGAAGAATCAACAAGCATATCATTCTGAAGACAGCAACAACGACACAGGGGCATGAAGAATCAACAAGCATATCATTCTGAAGACAGCAACAACGACACAGGGGCATGAAGAATCAACAAGCATATCATTCTGAAGACAGCAACAACGACACAGGGGCATGAAGAATCAACAAACATATCATTCTGAAGACAGCAACAACGACACAGGGGCATGAAGAATCAACAAGCATATCATTCTGAAGACAGCAACAACGACACAGGGGCATGAAGAATCAACAAGCATATCATTCTGAAGACAGCAACAACGACACAGGGGCATGAAGAATCAACAAGCATATCATTCTGAAGACAGCAACAACGACACAGGGGCATGAAGAATCAACAAGCATATCATTCTGAAGAAAGCAACAACGACACAGGGGCATTGACCACATATAATGTACCTTCGAGGTAAGCTCCAGGTCCTTTTACGGTGCTTTGGTGCAATAAGTTAACTAAAAGGCTGTTGGGAGATCGTACAGTACCTTTGACTTCCGAGTAAGCCTTTAGATTGCTTTTACTGTATGTCCGCTTTGAAGGTCTTGATCTTTCGGGTGAGATCCTACGTAGCCTACCCGCTAGAAAATCAATTACAGCATGGGCTCGATGTTGAAGTCCCTTTACCGAACATTCAGTTCTAGCGCTTCGTGCGGCCAGCTTCGCGAAGAAATCTTTATGTAGTCGACATCGCCCAGTTAAGGACAGGCTTAATAGTTTTGAACTCGGAGACCACCACGTAAACTGAGAAAGAAAACTAAATTGAAACGGTCCAGATTAGCTAAACAGGCAGAATGGACATGAACAGTCAACCAGCAACTAATCCTTAAACAAACTTTAATTCGCTTGGGACTTTCTCAACAAGCGACCGAAACATTGGATCAAGCTAAGTTATCGTTACTCATTGCTTGTCTGTGCACTGTAAAGACCGTTGGGTCGATATATCTGTGAATGTATTGTTTTGTCAATAACACACGTTCCATCAACCTATCTTTCTTGTTTTTTGCATTTAGTAAAGTTTTGACTAAATGTTTTAACATAGAGGGGGAATCGAGACGAGGGTCGTGGTGTATGTGTGTGTGTGTGTGTGTGTGTGTGTGTGTGTGTGTGTGTGTGTGTGTGTGTGTGTGTGTGTGTGTGTGTGTGTGTGTATGTAGAGCGATTCAGAGTAAACTACTGTCCAGACCGATCTTTATGAAACTTTACATAAGAGTTCCTGGGTATGATATCCCCAAGCATTTTCTTTGATAAATGACTTTGATGACGTCATATCCGGATTTTTGTAAAAGTTGAGGCGGCACTGTCACACCCTCATTTTTCTATCAAATTGACTGCAATTTTTGGAAAGCAATTTTCGACAAAGGCCAGACTTCGGTATTGCATTTCAGCTTGGTGGCTTAAAAATTAATTAATGACTTTGGTCATTAAAATTCTGAAAATTGTAATAAATTTTGTTTTTATATAAAACGATCCCAATTTACGTTCATCTTATTCTACATCATTTTTTTATTCCAAAAACATATAAATATGTTATATTTGGATTAAAAACAATCTCTGAAAATTAAAAACATAAAAATTATGATCAAAATTAAATTTCCGAAATCGATTTAAAAACAATTTCATCTTATTTCTTGTTGGTTCCTAATTCCATAAACATATAGATATGATATGTTTGGATTAAAAACACGCTCAGAAAGTTAAAACGAAGAGAGGCACAGAAAAGCGTGCTATGCAGCGCAGCGAAACCACTACCGCGCTAAACAGGCTCGTCAGTTTTACTCCCTTTTGCACAAGCGGCGGACTACGGTCATTGTGAAAAAATGCAGTGCGTTCAGTTTCATTCTGTGAGTTCCACAGCTTGACTAAATGTAGTAATTTGGCCTTACGCGACTTGTTTATCCTTAAAACAAAACATTGACCACAAGGGGTATTAACCACACAAAATGAACCTTCGAGGGAAGCTCAGGTGTCCTTTGACGGTGATTCGGTGCAATTGAGGCTGCTGGGAGATCGTACAGTACCTTTGACTTCAGAGCAAGCCTTTAGATTGCTTTTACTACATGCCCGCTTTGAAGGTCTTGATCTTTTGGGTGAGATCCTACGTAGCCTACCCGCAAGTATATCAATTACAGCATTTGGTTCGAACCATCAACATGCTGGTACATGGTTTCTGCGAACGTTTCTATGCCACAGTGAGGGCACATGACAGTGATCCACAAGATACAAATGCGTCCACTAATGAAATGAGCTATACTTTCACTTAAGGTGGTCCTTAATTCAGCCCGAAGTCGACTTCGCGAAGACTTTGCGAAGTCTTTTTACCAAAACCTTTAGTACTAAAGCTTCGTACGGCCAGCTTCGGGAAGCATACTTCGCGTCGTCGACTTCGCCCAGTTAAGGACAGGGAAACTAACAATAACAGAATATCTCCGGAGTAATATGATAAGACGAAATATTGTGTGTTTTTTCCCCAACATTCAAGACAGTTCAGTTACTATATACTAGTTATAACTATTTTCCTGACTATAATGTGTCGACTAAGACTGCGACAAAATTGCAAATTAATTTTAGTTTAATCAAATCAGATGTGATAGCGATCATGCATGCCATAGAAAACAAACTACAAACAACCAACCAACCAACCAAACAAACAAACAAACAAACAAACACACAAACAAACAAACAAACAAACAAACAAATACACAATTTTGATCACATGACAACATGATTGCACGCAAGATTAGACCAATGTCTGTTCTTCTCTCTCCACTATTAAGGTCATTATTTCACGTCCCTGTGGGCCCACGTCTTTTCAAAGCCATGGCATGGACTTTGCATTCGGCCTTTCTTTAGTCTGATAACCAGATTGAGATCTGTGTGCTGCACGTGCGCGTCCGATAACGGACTGACATTTCCATCGATCATTAAGACGTAGCCTACTACACTTTTCTAAATTGGATTTAGTTGCAAAGACGTTGGGTCTAAAATGAAGATGTTGTCTTGCCTGTTCAGTCTGCTTGCTCTCTCTCTCTCTTGCTCTCCCTCCCTCCCTTTGTCTCTCTTCCCCTCTCTCCCCTGCTAGCCCCCCCCCCCTCGCTCTCTATCTCTCCCTCCCTCTCTCTATCTCTCTCCTCTCCCCTCTCTCTCTCTCTTCCCCTCTCTCTATTGCTCTCCCTCCCTCCTTTTCTCTCTTCCAATCTCTTTCTTACTCTCACTCCCCCCTCTCTCTCTCTCTCTCTCTCTCTCTCTCTCTCTCTCTCTCTCTCTCTCCTTTTCTCACTCTTCCCATCTCTCTCTTGCTCTCCCTCCCTCCTCTCTCTCTCTCTTTCTCTCTCTCTCCCTCTCTCTCTCTTCCCTCTCTCTCCCTCTCTCTCTTTCTCTCTCTTCCCATCTCTCTCTTGCTCTCCCCCCTCTCTCTCCCTCTCTCTCTCTTTCTCTCCCTGTCTCTCTCTCTCTCTCTCTCTTTCTCTCTCTCTCTTTCTCTCTCTGTCTCTCTCTCTCTTTGTCTCTCTCTCTCTCTCTCTCTCTCTCTCTCTCTCTCTCTCTCTCTCTCTCTCTCTCTCTCTCTCTCTCTTTCAGTGCAATGTTCTCCAACAGTCCTCTAGAAACTTGTATTTTAGGTCGCGAGTCGTCCCGCGTGCTATCCCTTAACTGCAGTAGGAATTAACCTGTTTCGCTGTCTGTGATGTAAGAAATGCAGATGGTATAATAACAGTTGTGTAAGATCCCGATTTTGCAACGGAAGGAGGAATTAAGTGTGGTAATAATTATGAGACCGTTTTTGTGACAGGAAGTAACCATATGCATGCAAATTGGTATTGACAGAGGTTGTTGTTCGGCCACACAAAAACCAGAAAACAAAAACACGCACATCAAAAATGAGAAGTCTATAATATGACTTGGTGTTGCACCCATAGTCGTATGGCGCTTTCACCAATATTACAAGTACTTTTTGTTTTCAATATCTTCTTCTTCTTCTTCTTCTTCTTCTGCGTTCGTGGGCTGAAACTCCCACGTACACTCGTGTTTTTGCACGAGTGGAATTTTACGTGTATGACCGTTTTTACCCCGCCATTCAGGCAGCCATACGTCGCTTTCGGAGGAAGCATGCTGGGTATTTTCGTGTTTCTATAACCCACCGAACTCTGACATGGATAACAGGATCTTTTCCGTGCGCACTTGGTCTTGTGCTTGCGTGTACACACGAAGGGGGATAAGCCACTAGCAGGTCTGCACATAAGTTGACCTGGGAGATCAAAAAAATCTCCACACTTAACTCACCAGGCGGCCGCGGCCGGGATTCGAACCCTCGACCTTCCGATTAAGAGGCCGACGTCTTACCACCCCGCCACAGCGCCCGTCCTTTTCAATATTTCAATGCATATACTTTCTTCAACTTTTTACACGTTGACCAGAGGGACACAGCCGTGATACACAAGTATGGCATTGTTTATCGTTTTATCCGGTATTTTTAGGTATCTGCAGCAGAAAGGAATGAAAGATCAAGAAAAAAAAGACAAAGTTAAAGAGACATAACAAATAAACAAACAAGTCGCGTAAGGCGAAATTACTACATTTAGTCAAGCTGTGGAACTCACAGAATGAAACTGAACGTAGTCCGCCGCTAGTGCAAAAGGCAGTGAAAGTGACGAGCCTGTTTGGCGCGGCAGCGGTTGCGCTGTGCTTCATAGCACGCTTTACTGTACCTCTCTTCGTTTTAACTTTCTGAGCGTGTTTTTAATCCAAACATATCATATCTATATGTTTTTGGAATCAGGAACCGACAAGGAATAAGATGAAGTAGTTTTTGAAACGATTTCGGAAATTTAATTTTAATTATAATTTTTATATTTTTAATTTTCAGAGCTTGTTTTTAATCCAAATATAACATATTTATATGTTTTTGGAATCAGAAAATGATGAAGAATAAGATGAACGTAAATTTGGATCGTTTTAAAAAAAATTGGGTTTTTTTTTACAATTTTCAGATTTTTAATGACCAAAGTCATTAATTATTTTTTAAGCCACCAAACTGAAATGCAATACCGAAGTCCGGCCTTTGTCGAAGATTACTTGTCCAAATTTTCAATCAATTTGATTGAAAAATGAGGGTGTGACAGTGCCGCCTCAACTTTTACAAAAAGCCGGATATGACGTCATCAAAGACATTTATCGAAAAAAAGAAAAAAAGTCCGAGGATATCATTCCCAGGAACTCTCATGTCAAATTTCATAAAGATCGGTCCAGTAGTTTAGTCTGAATTGCCCTACACACACACACACACAGACGCACACACGCACACACACACACACACACACACACACACACACACACACACACACACACATACACCACGACCCTCGTCTCGATTCCCCCTCTATGTTAAAACATTTAGTCAAAACTGGACTAAATGTAAAAACAAATACAACCACATACACGGAGGAACAAGCATGAAACAAAGAAAGGGAGAAAACAACACAGAGAAAAACACGGTAAAAGGATTTCAGTAAAAAGACAGACAAACAAACGCATAAGCAAAACAGCAAGAAAAACAACAACAAAAACAACAACAACAATCGAATAGAACTCACAAAGCCAACACAAAAAAACAATAAAAATAAAAATAATGTCCTCTTTTCCAGCACATTACCAGAACATGCTGCGCTTGGAAGGCTTAGACAAAGAATTATTGCCTTGGAGATTTACGGGTTGCCTCACCTATGCCCTGCAAAGATCAAAATGTCTTCCATCTCATGTTCTTGAAAGTCCCCAACAACCTCAAGAGGATTCCTCCAAAAAATGAACATCCGGCAAGGCGTCTGAGAATTGAGCTGTTTTTGTCCCACTGTGGCACACGTGTGCTGTAGGTGTTTTGATTTATTTGTGCGGAAAACGATAAAAGCTGTTTTGTTTTGTTTTGTTTTGTTTTGTATCGTTTTTGTTGGGTATGTTTTGTTACATTTAGTCAAAATGTGGTTTTAACATAGAAGGGGAATCGAGACGAGGGTCGTGGTGTATGTGTGTTTGTGTGTGTGTGTGTGTGTGTGTGTGTGTGTGTGTGTGTGTGTGTGTGTGTGTGTGTGTGTGTGGAGCGATTCAGAGTAAACTACTGGACCGATCCTAATTAAATTTTACATGAGAGTTCCGGGGAATGATATCCCCAGATGTTTTTTTTTTTTTCGATAAATGTATTTGATTACGTCATATCCGGCTTTTTGTAACAGTTGAGGCGGCACTGTCACACCCTCATTTTTCAATGAAATGTATGGACATTTTGGCCAAGCAATCTTCGACGAAGGCCGGACTTTGGTATTGCATTTCAGCTTGGAGGCTTAAAAATTAATTGTCATAAAAGGCGTAAAAGTCATTAAAAATCTGAAAATTGTAATTTAAAATATATTTTTATAAAACGACCCAAAAACAATTTCATCTTATTTTGCATCATTTTCTGATTTCAAAAAATATAACTATGTTATATTCGGATTAAAAACAATCTCTGAAAAATAAAAGTATAACAATTTTGATTTACATTAATTTTCCGAAATTGATTTAAAAACAATTTCGTCTTATTCCTTGTCAGTTCCTGATTCCAAAAACATATAGGTATGATATGTTTAGATTAAAAACAAGCTCATCAAGTTAAAAAGAATAGAGATAAAAAGAAAAGCGTGCTATCCTTCTCAGCGCAACTACTACCCCGCTCTTCTTGTCAATTTCACTGCCTTTGCCACGAGCGGTGGACTGACGATGCTTCGAGTATACGGTCTTGCTGAAAAAATCCAGTGCGTTCAGTTTCATTCTGTGAGTTCGACAGCTTGGCTAAATGTTGTATTTTCGTCTTACGCGACTTGTTTTTTGTGTGGGTTTTTTTCTGAAAAAGTTAAAATACAAAACTTTATTATAGATCTGTGTTTACGGTGATCCAAGCAACCACTTTTTGCCACAGACCAATTGAATGTATGTTATTTTTTGTGACTTGGTTCCGACTCTTAAAGGCACAATATAATAATACCTCTCGTGAAAACAGTTCTGCCCACTAACTCACCTTTGTCTAGGCTTGTACGCATGCGAGTATCTCTTACTCTTTCTCTGTCTCTCTCCTCCCCTCATACCCACACCCTCTCTCCTAACTTTCCGACTTCTCTCCCCCCCCCCCCTCCTATTACGTGTATGCTCTTGTACCCCGTTCATATCTCCTAATTTTCCCCTTCCACACCCCACCCCCCCCCCCCCCCCACCTGCCCCACCCACCTCCACTGAATTAAAACTCGCTTCCTCCTACGCAATTCGCTCTCTTTTGACTTCAAGCGGAGAATGCGCGTAGCGACCTAAATCTCCATGATGCCGGGCGGAAGTCCTAGAGCAGTTACAATTCAATCGCCCTTAATTGTTAAAGACACAGCACTTCCAGTCAATATCATTTGGCTCACCATCTCAGATCTGTCTAGGCTTTTTCATGGGATACGAAGATCTCTCCTCTTGGATACATACCCACACTCAACATTCTGACAGTTTATTGAACAGAGTGATTAAACACATATCACAGATTTCCATCAGTGTCTGTAAAAAAAATTGTTCACACACACACACACACACAAATTACAAAAATCACACATGATTTCATGTGGTGTTATCAGGGCTAACACCAACCAAAAGTGAACTACCTGAAAAGCCAGGGTCCACGGCGGAACGGCCAACGGCCCGCGAAGGGGTCCCCAGAAGCTGAGGCTTTTTGTTGTATCTTGTAGAGGCAAAGTACAGCCTCTCCTTGTGCCAAAATGTATGTTAATAAATTATAAAATAATACCATAAAAAAAAATATTTAAAAAAAGTGTTATGTTACTTTAAGAAACCGGATTTTCCGGTTTTAAAAGTTAAAAAAAAAGGATTTCCGGTGAGAACCGGAAAGGTGTTAGCCCTTTGTAATGTGTTCACGTGAAGGGGTGGCCTTATCCCGCGTGATTTCCTGGCCAGATCTGATATGGTGAGTCAAATCATTTGCACGGGAAGGACTGAGCTTTAAAACATCTACACTAAGCAAGAGAGTGAGGAACTAAGAAAGAAAGTGCACACAAATCCAAAGTTGAGATGGAGGGCAGATATGGCAATCCGAATGGTGCAAAAGTCCCTTTTAGCTCTTGATGTCTAAATAACACATTATTTAGCTAAATAACGCGTTATTTAGCTAAACAATGCTTTATTTAGCTATATCATGCATTATTTAGCTAAATAATGCATTGTTTAAATTAAACAATGCATTATTTACAGATACAGAAAAAAGAGAGCCCAGAGCACTAAATAATGCATTGTTTAGCATAAATAAGAGATTGTGTTTGTAAATAACTCATTATTTATAAATAATTACGCGTTTTCTCTAAACAATATATTATATGTAAATAAAGTGTTATTTAAATAAATAAAATATTATTTAGATAAATAAAATAGTATTTATCTAAATAAAATATTATTTAGATAAATAAAATATTATATGTAAATAAAATATTATTTATCTAAATAAAATATTATTTATCTAAATAAAATATTATTTAGATAAATAATTTATTATTTAGATAAATAATTTATTATTTAGATAAATAATTTATTATTTAGATAAATAATTTATTATTTACTGTTTTTGCCTTGAAATAGTATTATTACACTAAATAATGCTTTATATAGCTATATAATAGGTTTCCGCTATATAATTCATGATTTGGTAAATAATACATTATATACCGTAAATAAAATATTATATACCGTAAACAATTCATTGTTTAGCGCATCGCGAAGCCGTTTTTTCTCTTGTTGTTTTTTTCCACGTGTTTCCGTGGATCCACGAGAGCTCTGTTGATTCTCAAACTGACCAATCAGACAACTAGCATCTGTACACTAATTAAAGTCCCATTGTTGAGTGTGACGAAAACTCGTGGTGACGATTTTAAAACATGTTGGGTCACGCATGGTCCAATCTTACATGGTCCAATCTTACATGGTCCAACCTTACATGGTCCAACCTTACATGGTCCAATCTTACATGGTCCCATCTTACATGGTCCAACCTTACATGGTTCAACCTTACATGGTCCAATCTTACATGGTCCAATCTTGCATGGTCCAATCTTACATGGTCTAACCTTGCATGGTCCAACCTTGCATGGTCCAATCTTACATGGTCCAATCTTACATGGTCCAACCTTACATGGTCCAACCTTACATGGTCCAACCTTACATGGTCCAATCTTACATGGTCCAATCTTACATGGTCCAATCTTACATGGTCCAACCTTACATGGTCCAACCTTACATGGTCCAACCTTACATGGTCCAATCTTACATGGTCCAACCTTACATGGTCCAACCTTACATGGTCCAATCTTACATGGTCCAATCTTACATGGTCCAACCTTACATGGTTCAACCTTACATGGTCCAATCTTACATGGTCCAATCATACATGGTCCAATCTTACATGGTCCAACCTTGCATGGTCCAACCTTACATGGTCCAACCTTACATGGTCCAACCTTACATGGTCCAACCTTACATGGTCCAATCTTGCATGGTCCAATCTTGCATGGTCCAAACTTGCATGGTCCAATCTTACATAGTCCAACCTTACATGGTCCAACCTTACATGGTCCAACCTTACATGGTCCAATCTTACATGGTCCAATCTTGCATGGTCCAATCTTACATGGTCCAACCTTGCATGGTCCAACCTTGCATTGTCCAATCTTACATGGTCCAATCTTACATGGTCCAACCTTACATGGTCCAACCTTACATGGTCCAACCTTACATGGTCCAATCTTACATGGTCCAACCTTACATGGTCCAACCTTGCATGGTCCAATCTTACATGGTCCAATCTTACATGGTCCAACCTTACATGGTCCAATCTTACATGGTCCAACCTTACATGGTCCAACCTTACATGGTCCAATCTTACATGGTCCAATCTTACATGGTCCAACCTTACATGGTTCAACCTTACATGGTCCAATCTTACATGGTCCAATCTTGCATGGTCCAATCTTACATGGTCCAACCTTGCATGGTCCAACCCTGCATGGTCCAATCTTACATGGTCCAATCTTACATGGTCCAATCTTGCATAGTCCAATCTTACATGGTCCAATCTTGCATGGTCCAATCTTACATGGTCCAACCTTGCATGGTCCAACCTTGCATGGTCCAATCTTACATGGTCCAATCTTACATGGTCCAACCTTACATGGTCCAACCTTACATGGTCCAACCTTACATGGTCCAATCTTACATGGTCCAACCTTACATGGTCCAACCTTACATGGTCCAATCTTACATGGTCCAATCTTACATGGTCCAACCTTACATGGTTCAACCTTACATGGTCCAATCTTACATGGTCCAATCTTGCATGGTCCAACCTTACATGGTCCAATCTTACATGGTCCAATCTTACATGGTCCAACCTTACATGGTTCAACCTTACATGGTCCAATCTTACATGGTCCAATCTTGCATGGTCCAATCTTACATGGTCCAACCTTGCATGGTCCAACCCTGCATGGTCCAATCTTACATGGTCCAACCTTACATGGTCCAACCTTGCATGGTCCAATCTTACATGGTCCAATCTTGCATGGTCCAATCTTACATGGTCCAACCTTGCATGGTCCAACCTTGCATGGTCCAATCTTACATGGTCCAACCTTACATGGTCCAACCTTACATGGTCCAGCCTTACATGGTCCAACCTTACATGGTCCAATCTTACATGGTCCAACCTTACATGGTCCAACCTTACATGGTCCAATCTTACATGGTCCAATCTTACATGGTCCAACCTTACATGGTTCAACCTTACATGGTCCAATCTTACATGGTCCAATCTTGCATGGTCCAATCTTACATGGTCCAACCTTGCATGGTCCAACCCTGCATGGTCCAATCTTACATGGTCCAACCTTACATGGTCCAACCTTGCATGGTCCAACCTTACATGGTCCAACCTTACATGGTCCAATCTTACATGGTCCAATCTTGCATGGTCCAATCTTACATGGTCCAACCTTGCATGGTCCAACCTTGCATGGTCCAATCTTACATGGTCCAATCTTACATGGTCCAACCTTACATGGTCCAACCTTACATGGTCCAACCTTACATGGTCCAATCTTACATGGTCCAACCTTACATGGTCCAACCTTGCATGGTCCAATCTTACATGGTCCAATCTTACATGGTCCAACCTTACATGGTCCAACCTTACATGGTCCAACCTTACATGGTCCAATCTTACATGGTCCAACCTTACATGGTCCAACCTTACATGGTCCAATCTTACATGGTCCAATCTTGCATGGTCCAATCTTGCAGGGTCCAATCTTACATGGTCCAACCTTGCATGGTCCAACCTTACATGGTCCAACCTTACATGGTCCAATCTTACATGGTCCAACCTTGCATGGTCCAACCTTACATGGTCCAACCTTACATGGTCCAACCTTACATGGTCCAATCTTACATGGTCCAACCTTACATGGTCCAACCTTACATGGTCCAATCTTACATGGTCCAATCTTACATGGTCCAACCTTACATGGTTCAACCTTACATGGTCCAATCTTACATGGTCCAATCTTGCATGGTCCAATCTTACATGGTCCAACCTTGCATGGTCCAACCCTGCATGGTCCAATCTTACATGGTCCAACCTTACATGGTCCAACCTTGCATGGTCCAATCTTACATGGTCCAACCTTACATGGTCCAATCGTGCATGGTCCAACCTTACATGGTCCAATCTTACATGGTCCAACCTTACATGGTCCAATCTTACATGGTCCATATATATTATTGGACCATGTAAGATTGGACCATGCAAGGTTGGACCATGTAAGGTTGGACCATGTAAGATTGGACCATGTAAGGTTGGACCATGTAAGGTTGGACCATGTAAGATTGGACCATGCAAGGTTGGACCATGCAAGATTGGACCATGCAAGATTGAACCATGTAAGATTGGACCATGTAAGGTTGGACCATGTAAGGTTGGACCATGTAAGATTGGACCATGTAAGGTTGGACCATGTAAGGTTGGACCATGTAAGATTGGACCATGCAAGGTTGGACCATGCAAGGTTGGACCATGTAAGATTGGACCATGCAAGATTGGACCATGTAAGATTGGACCATGTAAGGTTGAACCATGTAAGGTTGGACCATGTAAGATTGGACCATGTAAGGTTGGACCATGTAAGGTTGGACCATGTAAGATTGGACCATGTAAGGTTGGACCATGTAAGGTTGGACCATGCAAGGTTGGACCATGTAAGGTTGGACCATGCAAGATTGGACCATGCAAGATTGGACCATGTAAGGTTGGACCATGTAAGGTTGGACCATGTAAGATTGGACCATGTAAGGTTGGACCATGTAAGGTTGGACCATGTAAGGTTGGACCATGTAAGATTGGACCATGTAAGGTTGGACCATGTAAGGTTGGACCATGTAAGATTGGACCATGTAAGGTTGGACCATGTAAGGTTGGACCATGTAAGGTTGGACCATGTAAGATTGGACCATGCAAGGTTGGACCATGCAAGGTTGGACCATGTAAGATTGGACCATGCAAGATTGGACCATGTAAGGTTGGACCATGTAAGGTTGGACCATGTAAGGTTGGACCATGTAAGGTTGGACCATGTAAGATTGGACCATGTAAGGTTGGACCATGTAAGGTTGGACCATGTAAGATTGGACCATGCAAGGTTGGACCATGTAAGGTTGGACCATGTAAGATTGGACCATGTAAGGTTGGACCATGTAAGGTTGGACCATGTAAGGTTGGACCATGCAAGGTTGGACCATGCAAGGTTGGACCATGTAAGATTGGACCATGTAAGATTGGACCATGTAAGGTTGGACCATGTAAGGTTGGACCATGTAAGGTTGGACCATGTAAGATTGGACCATGCAAGGTTGGACCATGCAAGATTGGTCCATGCAAGATTGGACCATGTAAGATTGGACCATGTAAGGTTGGACCATGTAAGGTTGGACCATGTAAGATTGGACCATGTAAGGTTGGACCATGTAAGGTTGGACCATGTAAGATTGGACCATGCAAGGTTGGACCATGCAAGGTTGGACCATGTAAGATTGGACCATGCAAGATTGGACCATGTAAGATTGGACCATGTAAGGTTGAACCATGTAAGGTTGGACCATGTAAGATTGGACCATGTAAGATTGGACCATGTAAGGTTGGACCATGTAAGGTTGGACCATGTAAGATTGGACCATGTAAGGTTGGACCATGCAAGATTGGACCATGCAAGATTGGACCATGTAAGATTGGACCATGTAAGGTTGGACCATGTAAGGTTGGACCATGTAAGATTGGACCATGTAAGGTTGGACCATGTAAGGTTGGACCATGTAAGGTTGGACCATGTAAGATTGGACCATGCAAGATTGGACCATGTAAGATTGGACCATGTAAGGTTGAACCATGTAAGGTTGGACCATGTAAGATTGGACCATGTAAGATTGGACCATGTAAGGTTGGACCATGTAAGGTTGGACCATGTAAGATTGGACCATGTAAGATTGGACCATGTAAGGTTGGACCATGTAAGGTTGGACCATGTAAGGTTGGACCATGTAAGATTGGACCATGTAAGATTGGACCATGCGTGACCCAACATGTTTTAAAATCGTCACCACGAGTTTTCGTCACACTCAACAATGGGACTTTAATTAGTGTACAGATGCTAGTTGTCTGATTGGTCAGTTTGAGAATCAACAGAGCTCTCGTGGATCCACGGAAACACGTGGAAAAAAACAACAAGAGAAAAAACGGCTTCGCGATGCGCTAAACAATGAATTGTTTACGGTATATAATATTTTATTTACGGTATATAATGTATTATTTACCAAATCATGAATTATATAGCGGAAACCTATTATATAGCTATATAAAGCATTATTTAGTGTAATAATACTATTTCAAGGCAAAAACAGTAAATAATAAATTATTTATCTAAATAATAAATTATTTATCTAAATAATAAATTATTTATCTAAATAATAAATTATTTATCTAAATAATATTTTATTTAGATAAATAATATTTTATTTAGATAAATAATATTTTATTTACATATAATATTTTATTTATCTAAATAATATTTTATTTAGATAAATAATATTTTATTTATCTAAATAATATTTTATTTATTTAAATAACACTTTATTTACATATAATATATTGTTTAGAGAAAACGCGTAATTATTTATAAATAATGAGTTATTTACAAACACAATCTCTTATTTATGCTAAACAATGCATTATTTAGTGCTCTGGGCTCTTTTTTTTCTGTATCTGTAAATAATGCATTGTTTAATTTAAACAATGCATTATTTAGCTAAATAATGCATGATATAGCTAAATAAAGCATTGTTTAGCTAAATAACGCGTTATTTAGCTAAATAATGTGTTATTTAGACATCAAGAGCTAAAAGGGACTTTTGCACCATTCGGATTGCCATAGGCAGAAGCGAAGTGGTTTACTTTACTTTACTTGGTGTTTAACATCGTTTTCAACCACGAAGGTTATATCGCGACGGAGCGAAGTGGTAATGGATTGGTGCATGTGAAAACTGTGAAATTGTGACCGGGCGTTGGGGAGGATGGATGGAGGAGGGGGGGGGGGGGAGTGGTACGATTAAGGAACAAAATAAGTTGTTTGCATGTTGAAGGCTGTGGATGTCGTACGTCACTATAGTGCACTTCTTGTTCTTCTACCATCTGCTGTTCCTCCTGGTCTGAATATAGCTTCCCAACTATCAGAGTCCGTGATCACACTCGATCACATTTATGTAGCTCTGATAGAAGAGTGTTGACGAAAGGGATAATTAAATGAAGCAAACAAAGAACGATTATGCAAACCACGTGACTCTTTATGTAAACGCGATCAGGGGATGTAGGATTTTTACTTCATTTCTTTCAGCATAACTAGCCTATTTGTGTAATTTTAGTTGTAATAATCAAAAATCAAAAATTAAATCAAAACAAAAATTCTAAGCAAAAAACAACAAAAACAAAAACAACAAACTACTTGTGTGTTGTGTTGTGTGTTTTGTTCGTTAGTTTTAAAGACCTGTTTGTGAAGGTGTTTATGGATGTTTGACATTTTATGTTATTACACGTTCTGCAACGTACACCAGCGCCAGTAATGCGCGACAGAAACACTTGACATAAAAACAATCACAAACTATACTAGTCGCAAAATAATAAATAAAAAATGCCAGGAGAATGGTTCCGAATATGCATTTAGAGCACTCACTTCCATTTGTTTATCAAATAGTCGCAAACTATAAAGATACCGTATTTCTAGAGTAACAAATGTTTACACCACATACCACTAAAACCAGGTTGGCAAAGAATGTGGTGGTAGGAATTAAACCATACTTTCTCCTCGACCCAAGAGCGTGTCCCAAATCAACAGGGTGACTAGCAAAGCATTCTCTCTCTCTCTCTCTCTCTCTCTCTCTCTCTCTCTCTCTCTCTCTCTCTCTCTCTCTCTCTCTCTCTCTCTCTCTCTCTCTCTCTCTCTCTCTCTCTCTCTCTCTCTCTCTCTCTCTCTCTCTCTCTCTCTCTCTCTCTCTCTCTCTCTCTCTCTCTCGATGCATCAGTAGTGGAGACATTTCAGACTACTTCAGCAGCCTCCAGGGCTTAAAACAGGGTTGTATTTGCAGTCCAATTTTATTCACGTACTTTATAAACGAGTTAGCTAATGATGTCATGGCTAAAGGAAATCATGGTATTCAGCTTCTGCCAAACCAGATCGAAATCTTCTTAATGCTGTTCGCGGATGACCTGGCGTTGTTGTCCTCCACAGTATGGGGACTACAGAACCAGTTAAACCTTCTCTTCGAGTCCTCCCAAAGACTAGGACTAAAAGTAAACACTGAAAAGACCAAGGTGGTAGTTTTTCGCAAAGGTGGCCACCTGTCAGCAAGGGAAAAATGGACCTTGGGAAATGAGAAAGTGGAGGTTGTTGGAAAATACAAGTACCTGGGACTAAACTTTTCAACAATGCTAAGTTATAATATTGGTACTGAGGACTTCGTATGCAGGGCGAAGAAAGGCACTCTTGAAATTCTCAAGGCCCTTAAAACCAATGGGTGTCATTCGTGCGCTGTATTCTTTAAGTTGTTCGATACACAGATCGTTCCATCATTATTGTATGCAGCAGAAATATGGGGCCACCAGAACAATAAACAGATTGAGAAAGTCCACCTCTTTGCCTGTAAGTTGTTTATAAACGTACCCCCGTCGACCCCCAACGATACGATATACGGCGAGCTAGGAAGATATCCACTTTACGTTGAAGCTGCTGCAAAATGTGTGCAATACTGGTTTCGGCTGTTAAAACAACCATGCTCTCGACTCTCAAAGATGGCTTACCTGTCTCTTTTGAACAATCACGACAGAGGGCAAACAAACTGGGTCACACATGTCAAAAACCTTTTGTGCAAGTCTGGATATGGTTTCGTTTGGTTGTGTGCTGGGGTGGCAGATGAAAAGTTGTTTCTGGGAGACCTGAAGGAGACAATGAGGCACCAGTTTTCACAGGAATGGTTTACACGTCTGTCAGAAAGTACACGCCTTGAATTTTACCACAGTTTCAAAAGTTGTATTGGGCACGAAGAATACCTGGACATGATTCATGTGAGCCTTTATAAAGTTGCTTTGTCCAGATTTAGACTGGGGGTCTCCCCATTCAATGCCCATCGACATCGTTACTCTCACTCTGACACCAGTCGTGACTGTCCTTTCTGCCCGGATAATGCTGAAGACGAAAGCCATGTTGTTTTTTATTGCCCCACTTACGATGGCATCAGGCAGAGATATATTGGCAGAATACAGTATTTTTCAGATGAAGACTGTTTACGATATTTGCTCACTTGTACGGTAGAGGATCAGCTTGTATCCTTTGCAAAGTACCTGTTCTTGGCCTCACGAATGCGACAAAAAAGACTTGCAGAAAACGAACCGCTCACGTGATTCTCGCGTTCCCTGTACGAACATATATCATGCTCTGGAAACATTGATGCATTCCCCGTAACAAGAGATTGACTTGAGGGTGCCGTAAACGTGAACTCCCTGGCATGTTACAACCTCTTCTTATTATGCATTTCATCTCGGAAAATATGTGCGTTAATTGGTGTGTGTGTGTATGTATGTGTGTGTGTGTGTGTGTGTGTGTGTGTGTGTGTGTGTGTGTGTGTGTGTGTGTGTGTGTGTGTGTGTGTGTGTGTGTGTGTGTGCGTGCGTGCGTGTGTGCGCGCGCCCGTGTGTGTATATGTGTGTGTGTGTGCTGTTTAGTTTCATACATTTGTTGTATGCATTTAATGACTGCTTCATATGTGTATATAATCTGCTGTGTGTGTGCCCACACATGTGTGTATGTGTGTGTGTGTGTGTGTGTGTGTGTGTGTGTGTGTGTGTGTGTCTGTGTGTATGTGTGTGTGTGTGTATGTGTGTGTGTGCCCGTGTCTGTACGTGTATATCTGTGTATGTGTCTTGGTGTCG
>NC_090258.1:22304223-22312018 GCF_037325665.1 Littorina saxatilis
TCTCCATTAGACGTTTCCCGTTCTGTCGAAACCTACTCTGTCGCGACGGACAAGTGGCAAGTTGCAGGAACTAATATATATTGCACCACTTTTGTTGATGTCAACAAAATCTTCGAACCCATTTACTCCAACCCTCCAAGGTCTGTTTTTGTAGATATGTTGTACATTTTCAATATCAAAATGTTGTTTCACAGGGTTTATGTGACAGCCGCGGGGAAGAGAAAAATTAAGCAACGTTTGTGTAAAAAAAAAAAAAAAAAGCACATCAGTTATATATGCAGTCTAGGTAATGGTGTATGGTTGATGTATGTGAATTTGATGTTTCGCATGGGCGGGGATGTAGTTGGCCGCTGTCAGCGTGAGTTCGTCCCCACGTTCGGCGAGAGATTTATTTCTCAGAGTCAACTTTGTGTGCAGACTCTCCTCGGTGTCCGAACACCCCCCGTGTGTACACGCAAGCACAAGACCAAGTGCGCACGAAAAAGATCCTGTAGTCCATGTCAGAGTTCGGTGGGTTATAGAAAGACGAAAATACCCAGCATGCTTCCTCCGAAAACGGCGTATGGCTGCCTAAATGGCGGGGTAAAAAACGGTCATACACGTAAAATTCCACTCGTACAAAAAACACGAGTGTACGTGGGAGTTTCAGCCCACGAACGCAGAAGAATAATAATAAGAAGAAGATGTTTCGCAATTTCAACTCAAACAGGTGTCAGCTGTGTTTCAGGTAAAACAGGGATTTTTTTAAAGAGTGTTATTTTTAACAATAAGTTTAAAAGATTGCACGACAAAAAAACAAGTATCTTTAGCACTGATCCGGGTTATTGCTGTCACACTTTCAGAATATCATGTTTACAAACCAGAGATACTTGAAGTAAACTTCTTTATTTTAGTTTGACTGGATCGCATGTCAAAAGTCGTACACCACCTGAATACCACAGTGGAGTCAAGTATCACTTTTTTAATCACACAA
The DNA here is from genome assembly GCF_037325665.1 of Littorina saxatilis. Lineage (NCBI taxonomy): Eukaryota > Metazoa > Mollusca > Gastropoda > Littorinimorpha > Littorinidae > Littorina > Littorina saxatilis. The sequence goes on from NC_090258.1 coordinate 22,305,197, forward strand.
TCAGGAGTTGAAAAGTTGGAAAGGACGTCTCCTGATATGCGGGTTTTTTTTTTTAATAAACTATGTATTCTAATAATTGTGTCCAGACAATCAGAATCCACGCCAAGTGCACCAAATCACTATTCAAACATGCTTTGAACAAGAATGTGTATGCAAGTGTTCTTGTATGTTGACCGTACTCTCAGACCATCGGAAATCGTTGTCACGGTTACGAAGGCAAAACTACCGTTCTCGTTTCTGAGTTAGGCATTTTTCAGCAGAGGCTGCTGCTTTCATACAGGAATACTTGTTTGGTGTACAAAAGCTTATTAATAATTTTGTGTTGTTAGGCAGTTGTGCTGATTGAAAACGTTGCTGCCATTCCGCAATCAACTGCTAGAAATAGGCAGTTTGCAACTTATTACTAAAATAAGATAGGCCGATTGTTCAGAAATCGAACACGTTTTTCTCGTTTTTCTCAAAACACTAAAAAATGACATAGGCAATTATCTGATGAGCGTGACCGTATACGGCTATGAAATGAGGCAACATTCTCTGTGTACAAGCACGCATTACTTGCCCCACTAACCCCACTGGAGTTCTATACACCATATTTCCCAACCCTTCAATATGCATTTCTTCCCGTGTAATATATCGTATGTCGCCGTTGATTGGTCCAGGTTTTTACATGGAATACGATCACGTTTACATTTCAGCACTAAACATCCTTCACAACACAACTACAAAAGGAGATCTTTGATGTGGCAATGAGATGCTTCAGAATGTTGTGTTTCCTTCGCACCTCCTCATAACTCATAACTCATAACTCATAACATTTTATTGATCCAACAAAGGAAATTAAATTGGTCATCAGCACATATAGGTCATTCATTAATAATTATAAAAGAATAAGAGAAGAAAATTCATAAAACCCATGATAACAAAAAAAATATCTAAAGTAATATATGTACAACTACAATACCCTTTTTACTTGCACACATGACACACCGACACACCAACACACATGCATACATACCTACATACATACCTACATACATACCTACATACATACCTACATACATACATACATCTATCTATATATATACGACTAGTGTCTGTCTGTCTGTCTGTCTGTCTGTCTGTGTGTCTGTGCGCGATGCGCGGCCAAGGTTCTCGATGGATCTGCTTCAAATTTGGTGGGCTTATTCAGAGAGACCCCGGACACAACCTCATCGATGAGATATTTCAACAAGTGCTCTCAGCGCGCAGCGCGGAACCGATTTTGGTTCCACCTCAGCTATTTTGGTTCCACCTCAGCTTACCCGGGCCCCCATACCGACACACCATAGCCGCTACACCACATCACAACGCCAACGTTCTCGGTGGATCTTTTTCAAATTTGGACACCGTATTCAGCTACACCCCGGACACAATATCATCGATGAGATATTTCAACACGGGCTCTCAGCGCGCAGCGCTGAACTCATTTTCGTTTTTGCGTTCATTTCACCATTATAAGTAACTCTTCCTTATCTTCTCCAGTGTTTGGCGTTTATCTCCCTTCCTTCGTGTGGCTTTCCCGTTCAGTTCTAAGTTACTATTACTATTTTTAGAATGTCACTGCGCTGTCCACTGCGCTGTCCACAACGCTTCCCTTGCACCCGTAAGTTGTTCTTACTGTCAAAGTGAAAAGGTCGAATCAATTTATAGCCACGCGAAAAATACACTCTCACCTATCTCTATATATTTATAGATACAGATATGCATATATATATACGGCTTCTCTGTGTGTGTGTGTGTTTGTGTGTGTGTGTAGGCAAAAACCTATGTATTATAGAGTTCTGTTTGTGATGGGGTCTAGCGGCTTTTGTCTGTCTGTATGTTCTGGCATGTGAGAAGCCACAGCAGATAATATAGGGCTAAGAAATAAGCTCTAAAATTCTCAATCCCGTTTGACAGGACTTCGCCTTTCAAAGGTGATTGTGGTGAACCGCCACGCTGTCTGTCTCTGTCGCACCGTTCACCCCAAATTCCCGTTTCTGAGGTACTATTTTTAGAATGTCACTGCGCTGTCCAGAACGCTTCCCTTGCACCCGTAAGTTGTTCGTACTGTCAAAGTGAAAAGGTCGAATCAATTTATAGCCACGCAAAAAATACACTCACCTATCTCTATATATTTATAGATATAGATATACATATTATATATATACGGCTTCTCTGTGTGTGTGTTTGTGTGTGTGTGTGGGAAAAAACCTGTTGATTGTAGAGTTCTGTTTGTGATGGGGTCTAGCGGCTTTTGTCTGTCTGTATGTTCTGGCATTTGAGAAGCCACAACAGAAAATATAGGGCTAAGAAATAAGCTCTAAAATTCTCAATCCCGTGTGACAGGACTTCGCTTGCAGAGGTGATTGTGATGAACCGCCACGCTGTCTGTCTCTGTCTCGCGATTCACCCCGGCGAAGCCGGGTATTCCTCTAGTACATACATACATACATACATACATACATACATACATACATACATACATACATACATACATACATACATTCCATGTTAAAGTGTAGTTAAGAACATCACAGTAAGTATATCATATCTTTGTACACAAAGCACATCAACAATGAGACATTCCGCAGAACCATCATTCAGCATGTGGATCTAACTATGAAGACCTGTTGATCACTGTCAAGAAAAGGAAATTGAGATTGTATGGCCATGTAACGAGAACAGCCGGGCTTTCCAAGACCATCCTCCAGGGAACGGTGCGTAAGAAGAGGAGACAGGGAAGACACAAGAAAGGTGGACATACACCATTGCAGAATGAACTGAGAATGACAGCTTCGCCCCAGACGATTGCTCACATCCGGAAGAGTTGGGGACAGCTGGTGAAGCGCTCGTCAGTGTAGATCACCTATGATTCCTTTATTTGGTGTTTAACGTCGTTTTCAACCACGAAGGTTATAATTATATCGCGACGGGGAAAGGGGGGAGATGGGATAGAGCCACTTGTCAATTGTTTCTTGTTCACAAAAGCACTAATCAAAAATTTGCTCCAGGGGCTTGCAACGTAGTACAATGTATTACCTTACTGGGAGAATGCAAGTTTCCAGTGCAAAGGACTTAACATTTCTTACATACTGCTTGACTAAAATCTTTACAAAAATTGACTATTTTCTATACAAGAAACACTTAACAAGGGTAAAAAGAGAAACAGAATCCGTTAGTCGCCTCTTACGACATGCTGAGGAGCATCGGGTAAATTCTTCCCCCTAACCCGCGGGGGGTGATCACCTATGACCCTTGCAGGTTATAGGAGAAGTGAGCAGTGAGCAGTAAATCAACGGCCTGGCTGCTGTTTGTTCAGAATGGATTTGGTCTTTTTGCGAAATCGATCAGCAGATTGGCACTTGTACAATTATTTCAACAAGGAATACCCGCGCTGCACAAGAACCAGCTATGATTTTAGTTGTTGACATGTGTCTCGGTAGAACGATTCCTTAACCTCATGTAACATACTAGTAGGATCCACAGTATTTTACATGATGGTTTTACAGGAATGAAGGTACCTTTTAGTAAAGAACACGAAACACGTGTCAGGTTATGGGCAGAATATACCTGCGCAGAGTCAGCGGCACAGACAACGCACTGCATTATATTTATGCTGCGTTGCGGATTATGACGAGAACTTGGCCTTTTTTCCTTTCACACAACGTGTAGCGGGCTAGTATAATCTGCAGTGCGTCGTCGGTCCTGCTGAAGTTACATAGGTGAGCGGAGCCCCTTATCGCGATCACTGTTTGGGCGTAATCGAACGCTCTTGCTCGTCAGCTTTTTCGCAGCTCGGCGGCGGTTGGCTTTCTTTGAAGATCAAATGGACATGCATCCCTTTGATGAGGCCAAATCTGGGGAACATGTTGCGTGCTCACAAAGTGCGCTCCCTGCCGTTTTATGGAATAATATTTGGCCTTTTCTGCGTGCAAGACGCAGTTGGCAAGCGGAGACTTCATAACGGGGTTGTGCTTCAAATCCAAGACTTCATAATGGGGGTTGCTTTTGAAAGCCAAGACTTGCTAACGGAGATGCTTTTAGAAGCCAAGACTTCATAATAAAACGGCTGTGATGTGTTACGAATTACAGTAATTACGGACGGCGTCATTAACCAAACACTGATCAATACGATCGGTCCGCTCTGTGATCCTTGGAATCATTGCAGTTAAGGAGGGATTGGGAAGGGTGAGTTGAAAATAGAGAGAGCGAGAGAGAGAGAGAGAGAGAGAGAGAGAGAGAGAGAGAGAGAGAGAGAGAGAGAGAGAGAGAGAGAGAGAGAGAGAGAGCTAGAGCGAGAGAGAGTGAGAGAGAGAGAGAAGGAGAGAGCGAGAGAGATATATAGTGAGAGAGATGATGATGATGATGATGGAACTTTATTTTTCAAGGATAGAGGTTTAAGGCGACGCCTTTTCTTACAACCGGTCCTTACTTCTAATACAAATGTCTAATAAATGATAAACAAGTAAAGCAACATGACAAATAAACAAAGTAAACGAACGAATCAGCAAACAATCGACAAGTAAGCAAACAAGCAAATAAACATAAACAACAACATGACAAAGTAAGCAACATACAAATCGAAAGCGAAACATGCAACATGTTAATTGAGGTTACACATGTAAAGTGATCGACGGTAAAATTCACACGATACCAACGTTTACACTAATGCTAATAATGATTATATGGTGTAAATGATGATGATGATGATGATGATGATGATGATGATGATGATGATGATGATGATGATGATGATGATGATGATGATGATGATGATGATCAAGTGATGATGATGATGATGACGATGATGAAAATGATGATGATAATGATAATGATAATGATGATGTTGATGTTGATGATGATGATGATGATGTAAAATCGCAACATAAATTCCACATAATACATATAATAAAGAACATATTTGTGTATTTCATAAAGCTTTGCCAATTGTTGACAGCTACGTGCACGTGTTAAGACTAGTATAGCCATCTAGGTAGACATAAAATGATTATGCAGAGCTTGTTTAAAACTCTTTAGTGAGGTTAATGATCTTATTACAGACGGAATGGAGTTCCACACCATAGCGCCAGAGAAGGCTTGACTAGTTTTGAACAAATCAATCCTGGGTATTGGTGGTAGAAAATTGATAGACCCGTACCTTTCGGTGACTCTGTAAAATAGGTCCTGAATATAGATGGGCACTTCGCCATGATATACTTTATACATCATTACAGTCTTATTAAACTGTAACTGTTTAACTAGCGGCAGGTAGTTTAGATTCTTTAACTTCAAATCAGCTGATAATTGTGGACCATTTAACATGATTTTAGCTGCCCGACGATGTAGAGAGTTTAACTTTTTCATGTGAATATCAGAGACGCCATCCCAAAGAGTTGATGCGTAATTAATATGGGATAAGATGTGGGCATGATAAAATAGTTTTAGTGTTGCGATATCAACATATTGCTTTAACTTTGATAGCAGAAACAAATTCTTGGATACTTTTTGACAAACATAATGTACATGAGATTGCCATTTTAATTCTTGATCGACTATCACACCCAAAACACGATGTTCCGTTACCTGCTGAACAGGTTGTGATTCCAGAGAAAGATTTAACTTAAGAGGTCGTGACTGGTGTTTTTGTCTTGTTGTAATAATCATGCTTTTTGTCTTTCCTGGGTGCACTATCATAAAATTCTGGTTACACCAACTGTTGACTTCATTCAGACTAGACTGTAAGGAAATTTCAATTTCTTGAACAGTCCTACAGCTTGTGTGAAGCGTCGAATCATCTACAAAAAATTCCGTTTAACTTTGGAATTAGATATATGAAGGGGGAGGTCATTAATGAATACACAAAACAAAATAGGCCCTAAAACTGACCCCTGGGGGACTCCACTCTTTAAACATCCTTTGGGAGATGTTTTACCGTTTATAGAAACATACTGTGTTCTGTTGACAAGATATGATTTAAAGAATGAACACGTTGCGGGATTGTTCACGTACAATGCGAGTTTATGTAAAAGTAATGTGTGATCTACAAGATCAAAAGCTTTCTTAAAATCAAGAAATACAGCCCCTGATATGTCCGAACGAGAGAGAGAGAGAGAGAGAGAGAGAGAGAGAGAGAGAGAGAGAGAGAGAGAGAGAGAGAGAGAGAGCGAGAGAGAGAGAGTGAGAGAGAGGGGAAGATAAAGAGAGAGAGAGGAGAGAGAGAGAGAGAAAGAGAGAGAGAGAGAGAAAGAGAGAGAGAGCGTGAGAGAGAGAGTCGTGAGAGAGAGAGAGAGAGAGAGAGTCGTGAGAGAGAGAGAGAGAGAGAGAGAGAGAGAGAGAGAGAGAGAGAGAGAGAGAGAGAGCGGGGGTAAGGGGGGGAGTCAGAGAGAGAGAGAAAGATACAGACAGAGACAAAGACTGAGCGAGAGAGCAAGAGAGACGATATGACTGGAAAATAAAGACAGACAGATAGAGAGACAGGACAGAGACAGACAGGCAGACAGGCAGGCAGGCAGGCAGGCAGGCAGACAGACAGACATACAGACAGACAGACAGACGGACATTCAGGCAGGCAGGCAGACAGACAGCTACAGACATGCAGACAGATAGACATAAATCCAGACAGCCAGACAGACAGACAGACAGAGAAAAACATATTGAGAGAATATGTTTGGGATTCAAAATTGCCACAGAACACTATCCTGCAACCACCAACAACACCTTAGAACGACACAACTACCCAACTCCGAATCAGGCTGTTTGCAATTATCTCTCGTCTTATGCCAAGTGTTTCCAGTATCAAAA
>NC_090258.1:22312218-22341852 GCF_037325665.1 Littorina saxatilis
GAACTATACAGACAGATAGACACAGAGAACTATCCAGACAGATAGACACAGAGAACTATACAGACAGACGGAAGACAGACAGATAGACACAAAAAAATATACAGACAGATAGACACAGAGAACTATACAGACAGACGGAAGACAGACAGATAGACACAGAGAACTATACAGATAGATAGACACAGAGAACTATACAGACAGATAGACACAGAGAATTATACAGACAGATAGACACAGAGAACTATGCAGACAGATAGACACAGAGAACTATACAGACAGATAGACACAGAGAACTATACAGACATATAGACACAGAGAACTATACAGACAGATAGACACAGAGAACTATACAGACAGATAGACACAGAGAACTATACAGACAGATAGACACAGAGAACTATACAGACAGATAGACACAGAGAACTATACAGGCAGATAGACACAGATAACTATACAGACAGATAGACACAGAGAACTATACAGACAGACGGAAGACAGACAGATAGACACAGAGAACTATACAGACAGATAGACACAGAGAACTATACAGGCAGATAGACACAGAGAACTATACAGACAGATAGACACAGAGAACTATACAGGCAGATAGACACAGAGAACTATACAGACAGATAGACACAGAGAACTATACAGACAGATAGACACAGAGAACTATACGGACAGATAGACACAGAGAACTATACAGGCAGATAGACACAGAGAACTATACAGGCAGATAGACACATAGAACTATACAGGCAGATAGACACAGAGAACTATACAGGCAGATAGACACAGAGAACTATACAGACAGATAGACACAGAGAACTATACAGACAAATAGACACAGAGAACTATACAGACAGACGGAAGACAGACAGATAGACACAGAGAACTATACCGACAGATAGACACAGAGAACTATACAGACAGATAGACACAGAGAACTATACAGACAGATAGACACAGAGAACTATACAGACAGACGGAAGACAGACAGATAGACACAGATAACTATACAGGCAGATAGACACAGAGAACTATACAGACAGACGGAAGACAGACAGATAGACACAGAGAACTATACAGACAGATAGACACAGAGAACTATACAGGCAGATAGACACAGAGAACTATACAGACAGACGGAAGACAGACAGATAGACACAGATAACTATACAGACAGACGGAAGACAGACAGATAGACACAGAGAACTATACAGACAGACGGAAGACAGACAGATACACACAGAGAACTATACAGACAGACGGAAGACAGACAGATAGACACAGAGAACTATACAGACAGATAGACACAGAGAACTATACAGACAGATAGACACAGAGAACTATACAGACAGATAGACACAGAGAACTATACAGACAGACAGAAGACAGACACACACAAAACCAAACCGACACACACGCAGACAGTGAGCGCTAACATAACAAAACAATATAACAACATAATACAATTAAACAACGTGAGAGCATACCCTTCACCCCTCCTCCCCCCTAATCTGTGTCCAACCTTTGGACACGACAGGATGTAAATCGACGTGGCACCACCAACAAAAACATCAGCAAATCGGCAGAATTGCAATGGTAGCCTAGCGACCATTAAATTAGACAATCTGCACACGTCTAGCGGTGTCACGCGGTGCGCTGAAACAGAGAGTCTGCTATCTCTTCCTCCCCTCCCCCAACCCAGCTTCCAAATGATCCATAGACTACTTATTTAAAGACCATTTACAACGATTCTCAACTCTTCGGCCAACCATTTCACATGTCATAAACATCTCCCTTCTGCAACACTATCATCTGGCAGCCTTATTTTCAAGCGGGTGATATATCGACACTATTCGATAACTAGCTTCGTTGGACACAACGAACTTGTCAAATAGTTATCGAAGGGTGGACAAATAAGGTTAAATAACGCGGCATAAAACTTCAACGTAGCGGCAAATTATTCTGTTGATTATTGATTTGTTCAGCCAAACTGGAAAGGGGAATATCATCAGGTGGCGTACTTTTTACATTTAGTCAAGTTTTGACTAAATGTTTTAACATAGAGGGGGAATCGAGACGAGGGTCGTGGTGTAAGTGTATCTGTGTGTGTGTGCGTGTGTGTGTGTAGAGCAATTCAGAGTAAACTACTGGACCGATCTTTATGAAATTTGACATGAGAGTTCCTGGGTATGATATCCCCGGAAGTTTTTTGCATTTTTTCGATAAATGTCTTTGATGGCGTCATATCCGGCTTTTTGTACAAGTTGAGGCGGCACTGTCACACCCTCATTTTTCAATCAAATTGATTGGTATTTTGGCCAAGCAATCTTCGAAAAAGGCCGGACTTCGGTATTGCATTTCAGTTTGGTGGCTTAAAAATTAATTAATGACTTTGGTCATTAAAAATCAGAAAATTGTAATTAAAAATATTTTTTTATAAAACGATCCAAATTTACGTTCATCTTATTCTTCATTATTTTCTGATTCCAAAAACATATAAATATGTTATATTCGGATTAAAAACAAGCTCTCAAAATTAAAAATATAAAAATTATGATCAAAATCAAATTTCCGAAATCGATTTAAAAACAATTTCATCTTATTTCTTGTCGGTTCCTGATTCCAAAAACATATAGATATGATATGTTTCGATTAAAAACACGCTCAGAAAGTTAAAGCGAAGAGGTACAGAAAAGCGTGCTATGCAGCACAGCGAAACGACTTCCGCGCTAAACAGTCTCGTCAGTTTCACTGCGTTTTGCACGAGCGGCGGACTACGGTCATTGTGAAAAAAAATGCAGTGCGTTCAGTTTCATTCTGTGAGTTCCACAGCTTGACTAAATGTAGTACTTAATTTCGCCTTACGCGACTTGTTTTTGTTGAGAATGAAAGGTGGACAAAGGGGTGTGGGGGATTGTTTTGTTTGTGTGCGCGCGCGCGCGTGTGTGTGTGTGTGTGTGTGTGTGTGTGTGTATTTGTGTGTGTGAGTGTGTGTGTGCGTTCGTGCGTGTGTGTGTATGTATGTGTGTGTATGAGAGTGTGTGTGTATGTGTGTGTGTGTGTGTGTGTGTGTGTGTACGTACGTTTTTACCCCGCGATTCAAGAAGCATACGCCGATTTCTGGGGAAGCATTCTGGGTATTTTTGTGTTTCTATAACCCAACAAACTCTGACATGGATTACAAGATCTTTTCGTGCGCCCTTGGTCCTGTTCTTGCGTGTACACACGACGGGGGATAAAGCACTAGCAGGTCTGCACGTAAGTTCACCTGCGAGATCGGAAAAATCTCCACCCTTAACCGACCAGGCGGCCGCGACTGGGATCTGAACTCACGACCTTCCGATTAGGAGGCCGATGTCTTATCCAATCCGCCACTGCGCCCGTCATATATATATATATATATATATATATATATATATATATATATATATATATATATATATATATATATATATTTCGCAAAATGGGCAAATGTTTCAAACTTTTACGCGTTTTCGGCAAAACGCTGCCGATTTCGCGTATTGGGCAGCGTTTTGCCGATTACGTGAAATGGACAAAAATGTTGCCGATTTCGTGAATTCGGCAATTACGTGAATTCGGCACGACATATATATTCGTACATGTAGATCTGCCAATTCTTCATTTTGTTTTAACCCTTTCGCTGCCAATCAAAACTTGCGTATGTGCATTCCTGACTGCCAGGGAATATTGGAGTTCGGGGTGTAATAATTCACAAAAAATTCTAGCTCCAAACTGGCAGTAGGTAGGTAAGTAAAACCTATGTTATTTTTAAGGGAAATTGAACCAAGAATCTTTTTTTAGTGTCTAATCATGGAAATGATAATTAGTTTGGCTTATAATGATGTTTAAATATGAACTTTTGAAAAATCAGTCCGGCGCATCTTCCGGTGCCTGTGGATCAAACACAGGTGGCTGTTTTGCTCGCTCCAAGAAAGGATTATAATCACTATCATCTACCTGTTTCCAACGAATCGTCCGAAAGAAGATCTCCCCCTTCCCCTGTCAGTATCCATAATCATTTGCACCGCCTGTAGCGTCAGTCCGGCTTTGTTTGTCCCTACTACGGCCCGGTCGACTGTCACCGTTAGCCATTTTGACGAGTCGAGATTTCTCTCCCCTACCATGTCGCCAAGGCCGAAAATAGCCTTCAGACGCAAAACCGCGTCACCATTTATGTTTATTCATGAGAATGAGGTATCCTACCAAGCCATTGGCTGCTATTTTTGTGTCAGCAGTGACATAACATTTCTGGAAAATCCCGGAACGGAGAGGACGGGTTAACCCGTCCTAAGGCGCTGCGGCTGCACAAGCGCATGACGGGTATACCCGTCCTAAGGCAGTCAAGTGGTAGGGTAATACAAAACTCGGTCTGCACCAAGAAAAACAAATGTTTTAAATCCAATCGTCATTCTGCGGCAAACAACCACACACTTTTTGTTTAGCTTTTTTGTTTTTCGTTTTTCTTCAAATTAAGTTTTATTCGTGTACAATTGCATTGCAAAGACCGCTGAACATTCTGATGGGCAATTTTCCAGAGATGTGCACATAACGTCATTGTCGCTAACCGTGTTTCGTTGTCATATAGCTTTACTTTCAGGCCGTTGGTTGCTGTGATCCTAGGTCAGGGTCCCAAAGGTTAGAACACAAACCGGGATTTGAAAGAATGCAAAGTGGTACGCACAGTCACATCTAGCTCTATCTCACTCCTCTCTCTCTCTCTCTCTCTCTCTCTCTCTCTCTCTCTCTCTCTCTCTCTCTCTCTCTCTCTCTCTCTCTCTCTCTCTCTCTCTCTCTCTCTCTCTCTCTCTCTCTCTCTTTCTCTCTCTCTCTGGGCGAGGGCTGGTTGAAAAAAGCTCGTTGTATTGCTTATGCCAAAATAAAATTTGATTTGATTTGATCTCTCTCTCTCTCTTTCTCTCTGTCTCTCTGTCTCTGTCTCCCTCCGCCTCTCTCTCTCTCTCTCTCTCTCTCTCTCTCTCTCTCTCTCTCTCTCTCTCTCTCTCTCTCTCTCTCCCTCTTGATAATACCCAGCCCCTCACCTCATTTATGTCATCCGCTAGCTATCGACTGAACATTGGATTTTCCTTCTTCGAGCAATGTGACGTCAGAGACCGACACTTACAGACGGTTAGCCGAGACCACAAACGAGTGTGCGTTGTAACAAAATACAAGTCGCGTAAGGCGAAATTACTACATTTAGTCAAGCTGTGGAACTCACAGAATGAAACTGAACGCACTGCATTTTTTCACAATGACCGCAGTCCGCCGCTAGTGCAAAAGGCAGTGAAAGTGACGAGCCTGTTTAGCGCGGTAGCGGTTGCGCTGTGCTTCGTTTTAACTTTCTGAGCGTGTTTTAATCCAAGCATATCATATCTATATGTTTTTGGAATCAAGAACCGACAAGGAATAAGATGAAATTGTTTTTTAAAACGATTTCGGAAATTTAATTTTAATCATAATTTTTATATTTTTAATTTTCAGATCTTGTTTTTAATCCAAATATAACATATTTATATGTTGTTGGAATCAGAACATGATGAAAAATAAAATAAAGGTAATTTTGGATCGTTTTATAAAAAAGTAATTTTAATTACAATTTTCTGATTTTTAATGACCAAAGTCATTAATTAATTGTTAAGCCTACATGCTGAAATGCAATACCGAAGTCTGGCCTTCGTCGAAGATTGCTTGGCCAAAATTTCAATCAATTTGATTGAAAAATGAAGGTGTGACAGTGCCGCCTCAACTTTTACAAAAAGCCGGATATGACGTCATCAAAGATATTTATCGAAAAAATGAAAAAAAACCTCTGGGGATATCATACCCTGGAACTCTCATGTAAAATTTCATAAAGATCGGTTCAGTAGTTTACTCTGAATCGCTCTACACACACACACACGCATACACCACGACCCTCGTCTCGATTCGCCCTCTATGTTAAAACATTTAGTCAAAACTTGACTAAATGTAAAAAGGATCTCTAACTAAAATCGATCGATAAATAAGTGTGATTTGTATTGTTGACCAAAATATGACATTTTACACAGATCTCGACAGTCATTATATTCACCTCGACCGCTGGCGCGGTCTCGGAGGAACACTGACTGTCCCGGTCTATGTCAAATTGTCATATTGTGGTCAACAATACACATAACGTATAAGACTCTGTGTCTATATATGTATAGGTTACAACACGAGTTTTTTTTTATATGGCTTGTATTTCAGTCAAGACACAGCGGCATTACAGAGACAAAGAAGCATATCATGGGAGATATACACATATGTCTCTATCTCTTTCTGATTATCTGTCTCTTTTAAAAATTTTCTGTCGACAACTGACAACAGACATACATACCCCCCCCCCCCCCACACGCACACACACACACACCCGCCCACACACACACACACACACACACACACACACACATACACACACACACACACACACTCATTAAGACATAAGACATCAGATTTTATTTCAACCACGTGCATTACACAGGAATATCATTTTGGTTTGAGTTCATTCAATACATAGTACATTCAGACACAACAACCAAACAGGTAGCTCAGTTGGTAGAGCACTGGACTTGTGATCGAAAGGTCGCAGGTTCGAATTCGGGCCGGGACGGACACGGGTCAACTTTATGTGCAGACCCAGAGACGGAAGCCATGTCCCACCCCCGTGTCATCACAATGGCACGTAAAAGACCTTGGTCATTCTGCCATAAGTGCAGGTGGCTGAATACACCTAAACACGCAGACACCTGGGTAGCGCGACTCCGTTGCTGCTAGCTTTCCACTGGGAGGAAGCGACCCGAATTTCCCAGCGATGGGACAATAAAGTAATGAAATGAAATGAAAGTGTTAACAGAACTCCACACACACACACACTCACTTACACCCACACGCATGCACTTTCCTGAAGTTAAATGTTCAAAACTGACACTATTTCTCTTTCTATACCTCCGCCTTGCCGATTTCCATTGCCATTCACAATAATTAGTTTTTCGAGTAGAGTAAGTTTTCCGCGAGGTGTACATGGTCTTTATAGACATTTCCGCTACAGTGAAGCTCGTCTTATTTTGGGAGATGCTCCAGGGTATTTTGGGAGAAAGGGGGATACGAATATATACATGAGTTGCTTTATCTGAGATTCTTGATGCATTTATATTTGTAGAGAATGCGTTGGAATATTCTGGTAACATATTTGTGGACGTTTTTTTCCGAGTGTGTGTGTGTGTGTGTGTGTGTGTGTGTGTGTGTGTGTGTGTGTGTGTGTGTGTGTGTGTGTGTGTGAGAGAGAGAGAGAGAGAGAGAGAGAGAGACAGACATACATAAATAAACAGACACGGAGGCAGAATACACTGTATACTCACAGCTTGTCAGTATAATCACTGGTAGTGTGCTCTGTAGCAGATCCCTTCTTGTCGTCATCATGTGCACCTGTCAACAGACACATCAACATCAATTAAAGCACATGCAGTCATTACCTTTCTTTCTGATAAACATTGGCTTTGACAGAGACTGGCCGACAGATAGCCATTGGCATGCAATCATACAGAAACTGGCTAGGACACGTACCCGTTCTTGCATGGCGCCCAACTTGTTGGGCAGCTCTTTCAACAGCCTGCTATACAAAGAAATTATACAGATAAGAACAAGAGTTTGTGTCACAACTGAAGGGAGGCTAATCCTTTATTAGTTGACAATGCTATTTTTTTCGGAGTGACTGCCCTTAGATTTTCTTTTTCAACATGGCGTCCACCAGTCAATCTGTGGAGAATGACAAGCGGAAACGAAATCAAAGGTGGGTATGCACACTTATTAATTGGTGTTTGAACCAAAAGCTCTTTATTTTGTGTTTCTTATTTATCTAACTAAAATATTATAAACAGTGCATGAAGTATTTGTAGTTTTTCCATGTTAAATTTGATAATTGTAATCCACACGTGCGTCGCCCAACTCATTGGGCGCTATGCATGAAAGGGTGCAGGTTTTTATGCTAGTGTCGGTGAGGGAAGGAATAATATTGGCTTCTTATAGAGCACTTACACAAAAATCATTTCTCTAAGTGCTTTACACACACACACACGCACACACACACACACACACACACAGAGTGAAAACACAAACAGAGTCCAATACAAGTGTATATTAACACTTTGTGTTTCTTAATACTGATACAGTCTTAGAAACTTGTAAATAGCTACTGTTATTGCTGTGTTTACTATACATCAGACTCAAAAGTTGACGCGCCCATTCGCGCATGGCGCCCAACTTATTGGGCGTTATCAAAAATTGCCCTAATGTAAAGTAAAAAATGTTTTTTTGAATTTTGACAATTAAAACCTTTGTCTGTTCCTTATGTGCAACATTTCTGTTGAATTTAAAAAAAAGAGAGAGGTTTCATGCAAGAATGGGATAAGGGCATACCTACACAGTCAGATAGACACATACACGTGTCACAGGAGCGAATGCGCACAACAAAATTCCAAGGTAGAAATATCGACAATACAGTGTTCTAGATGGTCGAACGTGTAGCAAAGACCTGTACGTGTACGTGTAGATATTGTGTCACCCGTGACTCACTTTTTTCTCCAATGTTCCAAATGCACACGTTGTTTTGCTACCACCAAGACTGCAGATCTTGGCAAACGCGAGACGTAAAAACTAGATTTGATGACGTTACCCGTACACGTTCCCATACACGTCCTGAAAAGTGCTGATCTAGATCTTGCTAATGATACATCAAACCAGAGACTTAAGACTAATAAGCTGTGCCTAGGTGACATCCATCTGGAAAGGAGGCACATGACCGGCAGGCATAAACAGAAAAACAGGAAGTCAGACACAGAATCAAACACACGCAAGTTCGCACGCACGCACGCACGCACGCACGACGCACGCACGCACGCACACACACACACACACACACACACACAAACACAAACAAACACACACACACACTCACACACACACACGCACACACACACACGTTCGCACGCACACACACACACACACACACACACACACACACACACACACACACACACACACACACATATATTTTGTATATCTACCAAACCCTATCAAGGTTTGAACAGTATGTCGACCCGAACGTACCAGTGATCATACACAGGAATATCGATACATCCATTCATCAAAACAGAGACACCAGAATGAGCGCAAGATGGCAGCTGCACCGTAATTGGAATAACAAATCGTGCCTTGAGGACATCAGCCCGACTGTTCTCCTGAATTATTTTCATAAAGTCGGCTACTTGGAAAAGATGTATCACCTTAATGGGTTTTCCTCCAAGACACTGATCTTGTCCAACGCACACATCCCATTGGTTTTTCCACTAGCCATACTCGCGCTGGCAATGTTTGGTTTCTGGGGTTGTTTTTTCATATACTCACAAAAACAACATACATTGATTTGACAATCGTATCGGTAATAATAGAAACGTAGAAAATATAGCCAGGGCAAATACAACGCATACTACATAATAAAAACATAAAAACATAAACAAACTTGCGATGTTAACTATCCAAGGACCGCATGGATCAACCCCGAACCCGGCGGGGTTGGTCTTGCCACCACATTTTTCTGATAGATGTTAACATCGCAATACCAAACCTAGCTTCCGGGGACTACATTCCATACCGCTTTTGAGAAGAAAAAAACGTTGTGCAATGAGCGTGTTTTCCTTCTTTGGGTTTACTATTCTTGTCTTTTTTAATTTTTTTTATTTATCTTTTTTATTCCCCAATATGTTTACAAATTGTATGTTTGATCTATGTTGGACATAAGCTTCAAAATGTACACTACTTCTATCAAATTAATTTTAAATATATGTAAGTATAATGCAGTTGGATATGTGTCTGAAACAGGTAGTAATATAAACACACATTAAATAGATAATGGCATGTACAGTACATAATTATGTACAGTACCCGGCGAAAGAAACGGAACTCATTCATACGCCGTTGCAAGTGACCTTTCGCCACCCTCCAACCGTCGCAAACTGGGTTTACTATTCTTGTTTAGAAGGTTGGGTTCATTAAGCGGACATATAAATTGCACCGCTTGTCTAATATTCGTCAACGGCATATCATTGGACAGGTAAAGAAATCATGAAGATGTTGACGTCAAATACAATGACGTCACATTGTTCTTGTTTGTGTAGTGGTGATGTCTTTTAGTTTCTTCAAAATATCGTAATCAACTATGTCGCTGTTTTAGGTGCTTGATTAAACACATTTGACAAATTGCAAGACATAAAATATAACTACACAAACATGTTATAGTACATCCTAATATAATTTGCACGTTTACGTGTGACGTCGTATACATACACACCTTCTTAATCTTAACTGCACTGGTGCCTTAGGAAGTCTGCTGAAACTTAATCTTGGGGAACCAATATTTGCAGTCATTTTGTCGAAATTTTACCGAACATAACCTAATGTTTGTATTGTGAGTTATGTGGGGAAAATTCTTTGGGACGAATGTCATTTTCCCTCAGATAGATAGATAGATAGATAGATAGATAATTTATTGCCAAGTGTACAATACATGAATGAACATAAAAAATACACGAGGAAAGCAGCTTGCTGTGTGATAAAAACAAAAATAAATAGCATTCATACATCACTGGCGCATAGCATCATACATACATGGGTAAGACAATTTGGTATCACAGTAACTAATTTCCCAGTCTTTAGACTGCTTTCTCCTGTGCATCAATGTGCTGGTTGGAATCACACAAGTCGAATGCAAATGAGTTACTTTAATTGTATATCAAGTGAGAGATAATGAAATACACATAGATCGCATCTTGGACCATCTTGCTTATACTAAATCGTTAAAAGAACACTCCCTCCCGGTCCCGTATACACGAGTATTATACCCACAGTATCAAGTTCAAGTTTCAAGTTGTATTAGTCCATAACCCATGGGGGTATTTTGAACAATAAATACAATCAATACAATCATGGTATATGCTAATTATAGTAAATAAAAAAAAAAATAAAAAAAACAATTATGAAAAACTGTTACAAATTCTATTAATAAAGTCCAAAACATTCTTTAGCAATTTCTTTTTCTTCTTCTTCTTCTTCTTCTTCTGCGTTCGTGGGCTGAAACTCCCACGTACACTCGTGTTTTTTGCACGAGTGGAATTTTACGTGTATGACCGTTTTTTACCCCGCCATTTAGGCAGCCATACGCCGTTTTCGGAGGAAGCATGCTGGGTATTTTCGTGTTTCTATAATCCACCAAACTCTGTCATGGATTACAGGATCTTTTTCGTGCGCACTTGGTCTTGTGCTTGCGTGTACACACGGGGGTGTTCGGACTCCGAGGAGAGTCTGCACACAAAGTTGACTCTGAAATAAATCTCTCGCCGAACGTGGGGACGAACTCACGCTCACAGCGGCCAACTGGATACAAATCCAGCGCGCTACCGAATGAGCTACATCCCCGCCCCAATTTCTTTTTCTTAGTAGCAAACACCTTTTTTTTAAATTTAAGTGCATTAGGTTTTTTCCAATATCAAATATATCCAGGGTTTTATACTAATTAAAGTCACAACGCTACTTGAACACATACCAACATCCACAGCCGGACTGCTTTCAGTGTATGGAGGGAATCATTAATTTTTATGAAGTAGTTTTCGAACTACTAGTGGCATTTCAAGAAACTAAATGATCAAATATTCCCAGCACGCACTCACAGTTGCGAGGCTGTTGGATTTACGCATATATATGTCCAACATATGGAATGATCTTATCTTACGTAAAAGCCTGGGAGGTATTGCGAGACTGAGTCAAATTGGGGCAGAGCTGCCAACTGTTACTTCTTCTTCTTCGTCCATGGGCTTAGACTCACACGTTCGCTCATGTTTTTAGCACGAGTGGATGTTTACGTGTATGACCGTTTATAACCCGCCATTCCGGCAGCATACGCCGATTTCGGGGAAGGCATGCTGGGTATTTTCGTGTTTTTATAACCCACCGAACTCTAACATGGATTACAGGATCTTTTCTGTGCGCACTTGGTCTTGTGCTTGCGTGTACACACAGAGAGGGTTAAGTCACTAACAGGTCTGCACATAAGTTGACCTGGGAGATCGGACAAATCTCCACTCTTAACCCACCAGGAGGCAGCGACCGGGATTCGAACTCACGACCTCCCGATTAGGAGGCCGACGTCTTACCACCACGCCACTGCGCCCGTCCAACTGTTACGTTTTCAGCGTAGAATGCTATGTTTTAAGTGAAACGGCTACGCGTAAAATTGCTTTACTCAAACAAAATAATCACAATACATGTTCACCATGTGAGTCATGGTATAACTCATGTCTGCGTCTCACACTGTCAGCGGTCAGAATAAACCCATTAGGCCTATCTACACTGAAATGTGGCACTCCAGACACTCTCTAATGGGGATTATTATTTTCTTGCTTTCTGAATACACTGTTTTTAAATGCATATTCTTGCGCGAGATAGCATAAATGCTTTTGAATGTGGATGTGTGAATTGATTTTAGACAATTCTACACTTAAACACTTAATTTGCTACTCTGAAAATTCAAGAACAAAATCTAGATTGTTACACTTGAGGATTCACATTGGGAGGTATGCAAGCGCAGGACGTAAAGTCTGCGTATAGTGAGCAATACACAACACACGAACGACTGAATCCAATTATGTGTTGTTAAAGGTACTGAACTTGTCAAATCCAGGTGCACGGAGCCCCTGGGGCTTTTAGTCATACCTCAAGCAGCTATCCGTTAGAAGAACTACCAAGTTTCATTGACTTGCACCCAAAGAGTCAAGAACTGCGATTTTTTTACGAATTAATTTCGTACTCGGACCCGGCTGGTCTTGGCCTATTTTTGGATCTAAATTTAGATCAGGTAGATCACCACATCATGCACAAAAAGACACGTCACTAAGCAAACTATGTCAGACGTCATCGTGAGTTTGTGTAAAACAAAATGGAGGCCGGAATCACTCAGTTAATTGAATCGAACTCCGACCAAACACCAACGTACTAACTAGGTTAATTTATGCACTCGCGTGAACATGAAACTGTCGAGCTTCACAGATGTCGTCGTTGGATAGTTTTGGGTTTGTTTCACTATCATATGAGGATTTTTGAAGTGTAAATGCACTCAGCTGCAACAAAAACGCAAAACGAAGGCTGTGAGCTGCACTGTGCCTTTAAAGATGGGTGAGATGGGGTCTGTTAGTTCAGGTCAAACTCTTTCAGAATATATCACTTTTTTTTTCGTGACCACCCCAAGCCCTGTTCTATTTCTTTTAGTAAATTTTAAGGGGCTTATTGTCCGTCAGGTCTTAATTGCCTATATTGGACATGAATTGGTTTATGCGATTCGAGTTTTACGCCCTCACGGCTTTTTGATGTTTGCGTGTTTAGGTGGTATCAGCCATCTGCACTTATGGTAGAATGACCAAGATCTTTAACGTGCCATTGTGGTGACACGGGGGTGGGAGATGGATACCGTCTCTGGGTCTGCACATAAAGTTGACCCGTGTCCGTCCCGGCCCGGATTCGAACCAGCGACCTCTCGATCACAAGTCCAGTGCTCTACCACCTGAGCTACCCGGGCCCCCTCTATTTCTTTTCTCTTCCCTCGCAGACCTTCTATTCTCCTTCACAACTGGAAGACGCCTGTAGCAATTATGCCCAGCGATAATTGATTCCCTTACCGGCCTCGTCAATAGCTCTGTGCCTGTCGGCCAGTGTCAGTGTCTCCGGTCATTCACGGCAACAGGTGACGGTAGGAAGGGTGAGCGGCTAGATGGACAGTTCAGTTTTGCTGTGCACAGATTGCTGTTAGTTAAACATCGAATCGAGTAGAAGCATTCATACGTTAAAAAGTAACGTCACTGTACTTCGTTTGTCTCAGCGTATGAACACCTCATGTCCCAAATATTCACTACAACTGGGAACACACATACAAAATTAGCATAGCACGTCGAACTCCGCAGGCTTGTCCTTGGTTTTAACAAATGCCAAGACGATTACTGTAATATCGATCGTTGGGGGCAGCAACTCGTTACATATCTCATCTACTGTCAAGACCAATTTTATGAGAGCAGTGACCATCTCCGTGTTGCAACAAGTTCAGGTACACACTAGCAGCTAAAAGAACTGGAGAACGCCCATGAATGGATTATTGAATTACTCTAACAATGCATGCACATCTAAGTAGGTACGTAGGTCTGTCCGTGCTTACGTACGTACATCAATCCATCCATCCATCCATCCATCGATCCATCCATTCAACCGTCCATCGGTGTATCAATGAGTGTAACCCGAGAAGACTGGGCTGAAAACAGCAACAAAAGGAAAAATTCGGTAAACTACATGCGTAAATAGAATTCCAAAAATGCGTGGCACAAAAGCCACATTCAGTGAAGCACTCCGTGCTAAGCCGCAGGGCAGACAGTTTTGGTGGTGTAGTTTGTGTGTGTGTGTGTGTGTGTGTGTTCTTTCTTTACTTGGTTTTTTGTTTGTTCGTTTTCCTTCTAAAGCAGAACTTAAAAGCTGCTAATGAGGATAATTGGCTTCCTGAACTGTGAAAGAGCTCTTCACACTTTGGATACTGCTATTGTCGAAACGCGTGTTAAAACGAAATACCTAAATCAAACTCTTGTTCCTTTGCTTGCACCTTCGTCTACGTTCGTAAACTAACATGATTTATTATTATTATGTGTGTATGTCACACGCTTTCCTTCTTTGCCACTACTAAAGCAAACGTGTGCAAGATTGTATGTTACACGCTTTGGAGCATGGCAAGAACGGATTCAAACTCGAAATCGTCCCTCCAAAAACCCCAAAATGCACACACAACTTTTATTTCTCCTGCTGTTTCGTTTCTTCTCTTTACACATTCTTCAACGCTGAGAATACTAAAAACGCCATCCCAGAAGACAGTACTGTTTCCATACGCGAATTTAGCTGCCCTTGGAAAATGGCTCGCTCACGAGGCCTGTTAGTCTGAATCTAGAAGGACAGAGTTGTGAACATAGATGATAAAGATCCCGAAAAGAACAAACATTTCGCGGATGCCGACACAGAAAGACGTCATGAAAAATGCGATGCTTCAAAAGATACGGACTGTGACGATGACTGTGACGTCATTCACATATACCGAGACGTCATTCATAGTTGTTCGGTCACTTCCGTCAAAAAGTAGATCTCTCCACAATGGCTGCTCTTGTGTTTAGGTTTGTCAAGCGTGAGTACGCAAAACGTGTTTGTTCTCTCCTCTGTTGAAGCTGTGAGACATAAATGCTATTCCGACTTGGTCGTGTGACAGAGTTTTCTTCCACACTCGATTAGCTGATGTCTAACTCGTTACACAATCAACGTAATCTCGTGTGGAAGAAAACTGACCAAATCTGAAAAGCAGGTAATATCACCTAGGTGCACAGAGAGTACCAATTAAGGCTTTCAATTTTCTTTTATTTTTTATTTGGTGTTTAACGTCGTTTTCAACCACGAAGGTTATATCGCGATGGGGAAAGGGGGGGAGATGGGATAGAGCCACTTGTCAATTGTTTCTTGTTCACAAAAGCACTAATCACAAATTTGCTCCAGGGGCTTGCAACGTAGTACAATATATTACCTTACTGGGAGAATGCAAGTTTCCAGTACAAAGGACTTAACATTTCTTACATACTGCTTGACTAAAATCTTTACAAAAATTGACTATATTCTATACAAGAAACACTTAACAAGGGTAAAAGGAGAAACAGAATCCGTTAGTCGCCTCTTACGACATGCTGGGGAGCATCGGGTAAATTCTTCCCCATAACCCGCGGGGGGAGGCTTTCAATTTCGGCATGTGACCAAGTGGAGGGATGAAATGGAGGGATGGTCAGCTTATACCATGTACAGGCCTTGCCAAATCTAAGACAGTGAGCTAGCTTACAGGATAAAGGACTGTACAGTTAAGGGGAATGAAGCTATGTGACATCCCTCAGCTGGAGTTCTTTTCTGTTGTAATAAAAACAACACTGTGCTGTCTTTGCATGGTGACACTCAACGAAAAAATCTTTTTTGTTTTTTTAATGTGGCCGTTGAAGTTTGGATGGTAAATTGTGCTGCATCCAATTAGATCAACCTGTCCATTCAATGTGAAGGAAGGCTGCATGGTTAAACAGAAATATCCGATTTTGTTCTCTAAGTTTTTACAACCGAACAGAATTCTGATGAAAACAAGCAGAAATTCACCAAAAATAGCTTGGGACGCTATATTCAGCTTTAATTTCCTGTTCTCCGACCTCCTGTTGGCGGTGTCCTATTCTTTGAAACATGACGTGAACTTTCTGGGTTCGAGTTAAAATTGGGTAAAAAAAACATTACACACAGAGAGAGAGAGAGAGAGAGAGAGAGAGAGAGAGAGAGAGAGAGAGAGAGAGAGAGAGAGAGAGAGAGAGAGAGAGAGAGAGAGAGAGAGTGAGAGAGAGAGAGAGATAGAGAGAGAGAGAGAGAGTGAGAGAGAGAGAGAGATAGAGAGAGAGAGAGAGAGAGAGAGAGAGAGAGAGAGAGAGAGAGAGAGAGAGAGAGAGAGAGAGAGAGAGAGAGAGAGCCGTGGGGAGGGGGTGTGTGTGTGCGTAGGCGTACATGCTTTTAATCGCGTCCGTGCTTGAAGATAAACTCCGAGAGAAAAAGAGATAGAGAGAGAGAGGGCGTGCGTGCGTGCGTGCGTGTGTGTGTGTGTGTGTCGGTCTGTGTGTCTGTGTGTCTGTCTGTCTGAACGACCATGCGCCACATGCTTGCGTGATTGTGTGTGTGTGTCCTTCAAACTTAGCAGCCAACCTTGCTGACACGAGATCCCGCTAATTTTGACCCCTTCCCTTTGAATTCACAGCCCTCCCAAATCTCGCGAAACGGATTCGACTTAAGAGGAGAGCGATTCTCTTTCAATGTTGATATCGAATCCGAAACCGAGTCGATTTCAAGAGCCGAAATTAACACGAGATTTTCCCCACGCTGCTACCGCCCGGAGGTGTTCGCGGACAGGAAATTGGGACTGATCAGTTTCTTACAATGCAAGCTGCACAGCAATTGAAAAGCAACAAATCCTTGTCACCAAGAACTGCAGCGCCAATTTTCATGGCGAGAGTAATTAGAGGAGCTGCGTTAACCGTGAGGTCGTTCCTTTTTTTGTTTCTAATTTTTCTTGTTTTTGAATTTTTGTGTTTATCTGTTTTTATTGTGTGTTTTTTTTTGTTGGGTTTTCTTCTTCTTTGTCATCATTTTCTTTTTCTTTTTAAGGAACATAATTATGTTAACATGTCTGATCTAGTTCTAATTGTGTGTCAGTGTGTGAATGAGCGTAGCCCTTTCTTTTTGTCAGAGTTGTGAGGCGGGTGGTGGGGGGGGGGGGAGAGGGAGGACGGGAGGGTGGTTATGTGGGATTTTTGTTTTGAGGTCTTCTCTTGCTTTCTTCTCATCTAATTTGCCCTTTATGCTTTTTTTCAACATGATTTATACGTGTTTGGATTGTGTGTCAATGTTCGAACGACCTTAAGTTGTTTTTGCTTTTGCATTTTATTTTAAGTTTGTGTTGTTTGTTTGTTTTTCGAGGTTTTATTTATTGTTCTATTATTTAACTTTTTTCTCATTCTTTTGGTTCTCTATTTGTATGCTTCTGTTCGCATTTTCTATCATGTTACTGCTATTGTATACCAGTGTCTGAGAAATACGGTACATCTGTTCTTATTTGATAAGAATGAACATCCAGCTTTGAAAGTAACCCGACGCTCGAGCGCTCAATACGCGATAAGGACAACACGTGCTCAGGTAAACAGTGGTCTCTGATACAAATTTAATCAAGTAAAAAACTAATTCGTGCTTTTAGATTTGAAGACAAAACAAGTAAGTTTGGTACTTTTTGCGTCTATGCTAGAAGTACATCGAACATCAGACCCAGCATTGTGTCAACAAGCTGAAAAAGAAATAGTAATACAAATCGTGATAGGAAAGTAGATGAAGGGGACAAGACGAAAACAACGCCGACTAAACCTTCCTCGAGGCACCGTACGTGCTACTCAGTCTGCCTTTGAAAACAAAACACCACGATAATAAAAAAACAAGTCGCGTAAGGCGAAAATACAACATTTAGTCAAGCTGTCGAACTCACAGAATGAAACTGAACGCAATGCAATTTTTCAGCAAGACCGTATACTCGTAGCATCGTCAGTCCATCGCTCGTGACAAAGGCAGTGAAATTGACAAGAAGAGCGGGGTAGTAGTTGCGCTGAGAAGGATAGCACGCTTTTCTGTACCTCTCTTCGTTTTAACTTTCTGAGCGTGTTTTTAATCCAAACATATCATATCTATATGTTTTTGGAATCAGGAACCGACAAGGAATAAGATGAAAGTGTTTTTAAATCGATTTCGGAAATTTGATTTTGATAATAATTTTTATATGTTTAATTTTCAGACCTTGTTTTTAATTCGAATATAACATATTTATATGTTTTTGGAATAAGAAAATGATGAAAAATAAGATGAACGTAAATTTGGATCGTTTTATAAAAAAAATAATTTTAATTACAATTTTCAGACTTTTAATGACCAAAGTCATTAATTAATTTTTAAGCCACCAAGCTGAAATGCAATACCAAACCCCGGCCTTCGTCGAAGATTGCTTGGCCAAAATTTCAATCAATTTGATTGAAAAATGAGGGTGTGACAGTGCCGCCTCAACATTTAAAAAAAGCCGGATATGACGTCATCAAAGACATTTATCGAAAAAATGGAAAAAACGGCCGGGGATGTCATACCCAGGAACTCTCATGTCAAATTTCATAAAGATCGGTCCAGTAGTTTACTCTCAATCGCTCTACACACACACACGCACACACACACATACACCACACCCTCGTCTCGATTCCCCCCTCTACGTTAAAACATTTAGTCAAAACTTGACTAAATGTAAAAAAGCATTCAAGTCAATCTCTGTGTAAAACGGAATGCCCTGCCGAGACAAAAAAAGACAACAACAACAACAACAACACCACCATACCACCACCAACAACAAAAACAACAAAAACAACAACAAAAACAACAACAACAACAACACCACCACCACCACCAACAACAACAACAACAACAACAACAACAACAACAACAACAACAACAACAACAACAACAACAACAACCGAGAAGATACGGCATCAATTAGACGCGGAGA
Organism: Littorina saxatilis; assembly: GCF_037325665.1. Lineage (NCBI taxonomy): Eukaryota > Metazoa > Mollusca > Gastropoda > Littorinimorpha > Littorinidae > Littorina > Littorina saxatilis. Next base: position 22,331,492 of record NC_090258.1, read on the forward strand.
CAAGTAGATAGAAACAAAAACCGGTTGCGCTTTAAAAAAAGAAACTACATCCTAAAAGTTACTGTTCTTCTTGCATTTTCAGTCACAGCTTTCCTCTGGGAATTCACTCACACTTCAGTCGTCAATCCGTTAAGAAAATTGCCACTAGTCACTGACTTTCTTGCAAAGGAGTCGAAAACTGCAATTTTGCGACGAAGTAATTTTCGTTGTTGTCCTGGTAGGTTAGTGTAAGACGGAAAAAGTCGAAGTAAGCGTGGCGGAATAACCCGATCTGGTCACGAACATGAACTGATTACGCCAAAAGCAAACGTGGAGATCGAGTAGTCTGGACAAGAATGAACGTTGTATCTTGGGTAGTTTAGAGTCGAACGTTTATGTTTGACTACGTGAGAAAGTTGTACATAGACAATACTACATGGTTTGCTTTGTCGTACCAGATTTACACGAGTGTTTGTATAGTTTTATTTAATATTGAACTGCGAGCGAAAGGGAGCTGTTCACTATTTGAATAAGCAACGAGTGTAAATCTGGTACGACACAGCAAGCCCTGTAGTATTCTGTTTATTCTTCATACTGTACTTACGTGTATTTTACTCAAAACGTCCCGCAGTGGAAGCGTCCAATATTGGAGACGCTTCTTTTGAAACCTAATCTATTCCAAAGCATCGTGCAATCTTTGACATTAAAGCAAAGACACGTCACTATAGAAAGTATAGCGTGACGTGAAAGTTCTAAAACTTTTACCAGGAGAAACAGCATAGCGTAAAAGGGTTTCCATAATGACGTTTGTCTTGGTGACCCTGGCATCATAAGAAGTCGAAAAGCTGGTCCCTGCCAAACTAGTGTGACATGACCTCATTTACATCATATACACACGTGTGGTTTGAACGATATTGATATCTCATGAGTGGTCTCATGAGTATGTAGGATACAACATAATACTTGGTTCCATGTTGGCATGTCGTACACAGTCGTTTGCCCCGTAATGTGACTGCTCTGATTTTGGAATTGTCAAATATAAACGTGTAATTAAGTTAGACAACCTTTCAGTTCATTAGTTAGTATCCCAACTGTCGCATACCAAGATCGGTGGTCTCCAAATCAGTGCGCATAACTTAACATTCATCCGTACAAACACAAGAAACGTTTCTCAAGAAGTAATATATGATCCAAGTTCACAGGTTGCGGTGCAAATCTTCAAGTACAAGGTTGCCCATTAGTGTGCATTATTTACAGGCCTGAAAGTGGCGAGTATGTAGAAACATGTACATGGCGAGTAGAATTGTAAATCTACTCGCCAATTAAATGCGAGTAAAAATGCTGAACCAAATGGTTGGTTTGGCGAGTAAAAATACAAACAATTGCTCTCTGGCCGGTAAATTATGAGAAGTACTAGCCAAAGGCCAGTGCCCCATTTCGTGGACTTTCAGCACTGATTTATCAAAGACTGTAGAGAACACAATGTTGGCACGCATCTCAAAACGATGCACACGATGCACACACACGTCAGGAGTATGAGCGGACCCACGTAACTGTGCACACAGTGTAGATGACGTGCAAACCCTATCGGGGATTGGCTATGTGCAGACCTGCTAGTGACTTAACCCCCTTCGTGTGTACAGGCAAGCACAAGACCAAGTGAGCACGGAAAAGATCCTGTGATCCATGTCAGCGTTCTGTGGGTTATAGAAACACGAAAATACCCAGCATGCCTCCCCCGAAATCGGCGTATGCTGCCTGAATGGCGGGGTAAAAACGGTCATACACGTACAAATCCACTCGTGCTAAAAAAATGAGTGAACGTGGGAGTCTAGGCCCATGAACAAAGAAGAAGAAGAAGAAGAAGAAGAAGAAGAAGAAGAAGAAGAAGAAGAAGAAGAAGAAGAAGAAGAAGAAGAAGAAGAAGAAGAAGAATTAAGAGGCTATTACATTTTGGCGGAAGATGCAAACTGACGAACCGTGTAGTTTCGTGTGACTGGCAACACTGAAGATATATAATTATATGCGTAGTCAACTGTGGGATAAGTGTGTGGGTGTTTGGACTCGACTTTTAATAGTTTCATATACGACAAAAACACAAATCGTTGCTTTTATAGTATTCTTAGGCGTCATGCATATTTAACCTGCCAGGCCCCACAAACTCAGCATTGAGCCAAAGTACCAGGGAGACAAAAACAAAACAAAATTGTGTAACATAACAATTGGGGAAATTGAAACAAATCTACCACCATTGTATCAGACCACACTAAGACTGTGTTCGACTGCCCTTTCACGAAGGAATACAGAATAGTGAATGAGCAAAGGACACGTTAACAAACACGAATGGCGTCATTAAATGAAGCAAAACAAAAACAAACAAAAAAACAGTCGACAGAACATAAACCACCGTCACGAAGCGCAAATGTTCACAAAACTTAAACTTTCAAAAGATCAACGACCAAACAAAAATGGTAACAGACATTCAGCCGACAACGCGTTCCACAAATCAGCAGAACATAAAACACCCCAAAAAAGCACAGACTTCTATCACTCAGTAAACCACACCTGTCTTCACACAACCTTCACGCGATTGTCACTGTGGGGAAGAAAATAGAAACTTGAAAAAAAAAATTATGTCTGCACCACACGGTACGCAGCAGAGTCAAGAAAACGAACAAAAAGACTAACTAAACTAACTAAAAGACCGTCTTAAGAACTACACGCATGTGCCATTTCAAAAAGGAGCTTAGTCTTGAAAGAGAGAAAAAAAACACTCACATAAAGACATCAGTCTCTAACTTTGCATTGAACCAAAATCCGAAAAAGAAGGAGAAGAAGAAAACGCGCCCAAAACGAATAAACGCGAACTGAGGAGAGTCAAGGAATGCACACACACACACACACACACACACACAAACGAACAGGATTTCAATCACTAATCCCACACCGTCACGTGACTGTCACTTACAAAACAAAACACAAACAAACCAAAAAAACAAGAACAGACAGACAAAAAGAAAATCTTTAAAAAAAGAAAATCTGTTAACAGCAACCGGCATGCAGCATGGAGTCAATGAGCGTCAAGTTAAAGAAGTTCGATGCGAGGCTTCCCGCCGGGTATCCGGTTTCGTCCTGATGTCTGCAGCCCTCTTGTGAGTCTTTGGAAGCCTTGCTTCCTTGCACGAACTGCTGTAACCGCTCTTTTGAGCTCCATATTCTTTCTCCGTTTCCCCTGCTCCTATGGGTTTTCTTCGCTACCTTTCCTCCTCCTAAAACTCTGGAATGGGCATGGGAGGAGGGAGGTGAGATTAGGTGAGGGGGAGGGGGGGGAGGGGGGGGGGGTATCATTGTGGCTATGGTGCTATAGTCACGCGACTTTTTAGTCCAACCCTCTGGGAGTTTTTTTGTAGTAATAGAGAAAAATAGAAATAGACAAGAAAAGAACAAGAGAGAGGGGGACAACGTCTTTGCGGATCTTATTTCTTTGGGCTAACACCCTCTATAATCTTAGGTCTTTGCTCTGAGTCTCCTCTTCTATATATATATATATATACGACTAGTGTCTGTGTGTCTGTGTGTCTGTGTGTCTGTCTGTGCGCGATGCACGGCCAAAGTTCTCGATGGATCTGCTTCAAATTTGGTGGGCTTATTCAGAGAGACCCCGGACACAACCTCATCGATGAGATATTTCAACACGTGCTCTCAGCGCGCAGCGCTGAACCGATTTTGGTTCCACCTCAGCTATTTTGGTTCCACCTCAGCTACCCGGGCCCCCATACCGACACACCATAGCCGCTACACCACATCACAACGCCAAAGTTCTCGGTGGATCTTTTTCAAATTTGGACACCGTATTCAGCTACACCCCGGACACAATATCATCGATGAGATATTTCAACACGTGCTCTCAGCGCGCAGCGCTGAACTGATTTGGGTTTTTGTGTTCATTTCACCATTATAAGTAACTCTTCCTTATCTTCTCCAGTGTTTGGCGTTTATCTCCCTTCCTTTGTGTGGCTTTCCCGTTTGTAACTTACTATTACTATTTTTAGAATGTCACTGCGCTGTCCACTGCGCTGTCCACAACGCTTCCCTTGCACCCGTAAGTTGTTCTTACTGTCAAAGTGAAAAGGTCGAATCAATTTATAGCCACGCGAAAAATACACTCTCACCTATCTCTATATATTTATAGATACAGATATGCATATATATATACGGCTTCTCTGTGTGTGTGTGTGTTTGTGTGTGTGTGTGGGCAAAAACCTGTGTATTGTAGAGTTCTGTTTGTGATGTGGTCTAGCGGCTATTGTCTGTCTGTATGTTCTGGCATGTGAGAAGCCACAGCAGATAATATAGGGCTAAGAAATAAGCTCTAAAATTCTCAATCCCGTTTGACAGGACTTCGCCTTCAAAGGTGATTGTGGTGAACCGCCACGCTGTCTGTCTCTGTCTCGCGCCGTTCACCTCAAATTCCCGTTTCTGAGTAACTATTTTTAGAATGTCACTGCGCTGTCCAGAACGCTTCCCTTGCACCCGTAAGTTGTTCTTACTGTCAAAGTGAAAAGGTCGAATCAATTTATAGCCACGCGAAAAATACACTCTCACCTATCTCTATATATTTATAGATATAGATATACATATATATATATATACGGCTTCTCTGTGTGTGTGTTTGTGTGTGTGTGTGTGGGCAAAAACCTGTGGATTGTAGAGTTCTGTTTGTGAAGGGGTCTAGCGGCTTTTGTCTGTCTGTATGTTCAGGCATTTGAGAAGCCACAACAGATAATAATTATAGGGCTAAGAAATAAGCTCTAAAATTCTCAATCCCGTTTGACAGGACTTCGCCTGCAGAGGTGATTGTGATGAACCGCCACGCTGTCTGTCTCTGTCTCGCGATTCACCCCGGCGAAGCCGGGTATTCCTCTAGTTTCGTATATGTAAGGCGTTCGTAGATAGACAACAGCACGAGAGGTTGGGATTTAGAAATATAATCCGACTATGGGTACGGATTACGGCTAACATGGCATGGAAAGAAAAAGAGAGAGAGAGAGAGAGAGAGAGAGAGAGAGAGAGAGAGAGAGAGAGAGAGAGAGAGAGAGGGAGAGAGAGAGAAAGAGACACACACACACACACACACACACACACACACACACACACACATACACACACACACACAGAGGGAGATACAGAGAGAGAGAGAGAGAGAGAGAGAGAGAGAGAGAGAGAGAGAGAGAGAGAGAGAGAGAGAGAGAGAGAGAGAGAGAGAGAGCGACATACAGAAAGACCATATTGTGCAACCCCCCCTGCCCCCTGCCCCCTCCCCCCGTCTTTTTTTTAACATTTCCAACTTATCATCTCCTGCCGCCCCCCGCTCGAGCATAAAAAACCCTCTCCCTTTACACACACACACACACACACACACACACACACACACACACACACACAAACACACACACAAACAAACACACACACACATACACCCACGCATATACAAACACACAGTCACCCCCACCCCCCGCCACAAACCCCTACCACACCAAATCAGACTCTCAGTACCAAAACACACTTAGAGAATCTCAAAAAGAACTCTCAGTGTCACGGATAAAGGAAATGTTCAACGAGGACCCCTACTCAGCATCAGACAAGTGTCGCTGAGCCCCCATCGTCGCAGCAGTTCTCATCTATCCCCACCAGCGATACTGTCAACAACCGAGGAAACCGTTGCGTTGATGGCTTTTATCTGTTACAGGCAAGTGGTGTCTGGGTCCGCGTGTTGTCGTTGTCGTCGTCGTTGTGGTAAGGGATCCCCATCTCCGGCACTGTCAACAACCAGAGCAAACGACAGAGCGGCGGCTGACAGCCCTCAGTGCATGTAGAGAACCTGTCAAACTATTTTTTTCCCTCGTAGGTGCTGATGTCCTGGAACGTTGTCACTACAGTGTTATTTCGGTCTTCTTGTTGCCGAGACCCATTTGTACTTCGTGAAACACGGAAGTCCAGAAACTGTGCGTATTTAGCGAAAGTCTGAAGAACTCAAGTGCAATTTGGCTTCCATATTTGTGTGTGTATGTGTGTGTGTGTGTGTGAATAGAATAGAATAGAATAGAATAAAATAGAATAATCTTTATTGCCATGAAACACACAGTTTATAAGGCACATAATTAATTAACAAAGAAACTGTAGTAAAAGAAAACATCACCGTTTTTTGAAACATTCGTAAACAAACTGTGCTAGCTGGGTTTGTAGTTTGGGTATTTGTAATATTTGGCTGGGAAGAGTGTATTGGCCTGAATAGGCTATGCTTGATATGAATTTTTCTCTAATGGAAGTATATTTGTTGCATTTATCCAACAAATGTATTTCATCCTCTATCACATTACATTTTTTGCATAATCTGTCATTTACTGGTGTATTTAAATGTCGACCCTTTTCAATTTCTAAATCGTGTGCACTTATTCTTAACTTTGTTAATGCTTTTCTGTGATCTAAATTTTTTACCTCATTGATATAAGATTGCAATTCGTATTTCTTCGAGTCTGTTACTTTTGCGTAGAATTTTAATTTTGAACTTCCTTCAGACTTTTTATTAATCCAGAATTTTATGAATTTGCATTCTAATTTCTCTTGTATGGCTTTTTGTAACTTTTTAGAATTAAATGTAGATTGATTTTGCCAGACATGATTAAATCCTAATTTATCTACTGCTTGTTTTATGAAATGTGACCATGAACTTTCCCGTGACGGATCTAATAGTGATAAATATGCTTGATATATGTAGGAGTCTTTTTTAGTCTCTAGTATATGAGCCCAATATTTTATGCATTGTGATAATATTCTCAATCCTATTGGAAACCGTCCTAGTTCTGCTAGCACTGGAATTTTCATACTTTTCTTATGCGTACCAAGAATGAATCTGCAAAATCTTATATGTGCACTTTCATGAGGGCATTCCTTGGAGATGCAACATTGAAAAAAGGCATCAATGTCGTCAAATATATGTGTATTTTTTATAATGTATGGAAACCATACTTCTGCGCCGTAACAAATAATTGGGGACACTAACAAGTCAAATAAATTTAAAATTGTTTTTGTTTGAACAAGACTATTTCTGAACGCTTTTCGAAGAGAGTAAGCTGCTTTGTTTCCTTGTTTGCTAAGATGCTCCTGGGCAATATTTAAATTTCCATTTTGGTTGAACACTATACCCAAATATTTATACTGGTCTGTTCTTTTGATAATACAATCTCCACATTTAAATATTGTATTTATTTTGGGAAGACTACGACAAAATATTACAATGTTCGTTTTTTCAGTATTTATTTTTAATCCCCATTGTTGACAGTATATATTTAAGTAATCTAATTTTTGTTGCAGACCTAACTTTGATTTGGATAGCATTACTAAATCATCTGCATACATTAAACATGATATTTTTGTTTTTGAGTTTATATCAATGTATGGTGAATCAAAATCAGGTATATTTGTAGTGAAGTCGTTTATGAAAATGTTGAACAGTATAGGACTTAATGTATTTCCTTGATGAACACCTTTTCTGACATGTATACTCATTGGACACTCTTGATTGTATTCAGTTCTAATGAATGAATTTGTATACATATCTTTTATTATATTGAAACAGTATCCTCTTATCCCTAGTGTATATAGTTTAAGTAGAAGTGCTTCGTGCCATACATTATCAAAGGCTTTCTGAAAGTCTACAAAACATGCATACATTCTTCCATTTTTTAATTTTAAGAGATCGTCTACAATTTTTTTTAATACGAAAATTTGGTCCGTAGTTCGATATCCTTTTCGGAAGCCTGCCTGTTCTTTCCTAATTATGTTATCATCTTCTAAGAATTTTGAAATCCTTGAATTCATTACTTTGCAGAATAATTTACTAAGATTACTGCTCAAAGTAATACCTCTATAATTGCTTGGGTTAAGAGGGTCTCCCTTCTTATAGATTGGTATGCTTATACTTGATTTCCAATTTTTGGGATAATGTCCAGTAATTAATATTAAATTAAATAACTTTGTTAAAATATGTACAGTTCGATCTAAGCTTGCTTTAATAATCTCATTTGATAGTTTATCTGGTCCTGGTGCTTTTTTGTTTTTCAATGACTTACTTCCAATTTTAATTTCTTTTCCTGTAATTGGGTTATCTAATGTGGGTATATTATATTGATGAGTACTCTGTTTTAGTTCCTCTGACACTTCCTTACTTCTTTGTTCTGAAATATCTGGTTTAGTTCCGATTAAATTTGCTAAGTGATTTAGCCATTTGGTTGGATTTATATTACATTTATTATTATTTCTGTCATTATCACCCATTGATTTTAGGTCTTTTAATGTTTTCCAAAGTTTATTTGGATCATTATTGAATTGGTCATTTAATATTAAAACTAATTTATTTCTATATTCTCTTTTTTGTTTTTTTATTAGAGAATTATATCTTTTACGTACACTATAATATTTTTGACAAAGTGAACTATTAAATGGATATCTGTTCAAAGCGTTTAATATCGATTTTAATTCTTTTCTTTGTTGATAACAATTTTTGGTAAACCAAACTTTGTTTCTTTTCTTTTTTCGAATATTGATTTTCATTTTAATCTGTTTCTTTAGGCTATTATTTGCAGCATTATTTAATATGTCTGTAAATTTATCTGTGATATTATCAACATTGCTCTCTGTGTAACTGGTTTTGCTTATTACACGGGTTTGTTCTATCTCTAATTCTAAATCTTGTAGTTGTCTATTCATATCGGGAGCACTGAGAGCTTGCATAAGTTTTTCATATGAACTGCTGTCCCATTGGTACGTCTCTTTTATACTTAGTTTTTCATTAATATTGTATGATATATTTTGATTGTGTTGATATCTCATTCTTTTATAAGTATTATCTTTATTTATTAATGGGAGTCTGATTTTCATTTCCAATGGGCAATGATCTGAATATACTTGTAAATTCTTGACCCTCATGCTTATAACGTCCTTAAGAAGGTCATGGGAACATATGAAATAATCTACCACACTACAACCTTGGGGTTGATAACAAGTGAATTTGCCTTGTATGTCTCCTAGTATTCTTCCATTGAGAATGTGTATATTGAAATTATTGCATAAATCAACTAATCGTCTACCAAATTTGTGGATCACCTTATCCATTGAACGTCTGCTAAATATATCATCAGAGGAATAATCAGGGGGCAATGTATATATGTTATTGATATTATCATGTTCTATGTAATCTTTATATTCCCCAGATCTTGCATTGAAATCACCACACAGTACTATTGATCCTTTTGCAGACAAGTCATCAATGTCATTTTCTAGATCCTCCCACATTTGAACTGTATTGTCTTTACCGAATGACGAATGCTCTGGTGGTAAGTACACACATGCGAGAAACACATCATTGTGACCAGTATCTGTCATTATTTGTATCCAAACTATGTTGTGGTTACTTTTGGGTAAAATTTTCACATTGGGTCGAATTGAATCTTTGATAAATAAGGCAATCCCTCCCGATGAGCTTCCTGCTTTCTTTCTTTTGGGTCTAATAAAGTTGATAGGTCTTCCAAATCCTGCTAAAAACAGTGATTGTTCTTCCTCTTTAGTAAGGTGTGTTTTCTCTATTAAGTACAATGTCATGTTCTATTAAAGAACTTGAGACTTTCTCTACATGTAATTTGTTGATTAAGCAGCAGCCATCTATTGTTCCTTTTATCCCTTTAATGTTCCAGCTCAATATTGATATTTGTTTGCATTTGTTCATTGTTGTCTATGTATTTTAGTAGGTTTTTCTCTGTCTAAAGCCAATGTATCTGTTGGCCTGCACAACGTATGGTGCGGTCTGTTTTCTTCAAGTTGCTGTTTTCGGTATCTGTTGTCTTCTCTTTGGTACTCATGCTTGTTGAACTGCCATTGTACGATGTGTCTTGTTCTGTTTCCAATCTTGAATTCTGGTATGGGGTGTCTCCTCTGTAGTAGGTGTATCTGTCATACTCTCTATTGAAGTAATTCCTGGGTTCTGCCCCATTCTGTGGAGTCGGTAATGGTTATCTTTCTCTGGAGTACCTAGATCTGTTTTGATGCCCACCAAATGATCTCTTTTGACCCCTCTGAAGTCAGCGTGTCGATTGTACTGCCTGTTTGTATGATACATATGTTCGATGTTGATCCCTGTAGTCGGTTTGGTCCCGCTCCCTGAGAACTTCCATCTGTTCCAGTGACCATCAAATGATCTCTTTTTGATCCTCTCTGAAGTCAGCATAACTGTTGTACTGCTTGTTGTACGGGATATGTTGCCGATGTTGTTGTTGTTTCCTGTAGTAAGTTTGGTTATATTCTCTAGGGTGCAACGATTTGTTCCA
>NC_090258.1:22342052-22349552 GCF_037325665.1 Littorina saxatilis
ACGGCGCAAAAACGACAATGTCCCAATATGTCTGCTTCAGGTGTGCATCAACCCTTGTTTTAAATTACGGACAACTGCAGTCGTTTTGCTCAAATTGCCTTTTTACAAAAGCGAAAATATGATCTATGAACCGCAGAAAACGCCAATAGACGAATTGTGGAAACAACGCCGTCGGGTTTGTGTGGGTTGTGAACAAGTTGCTTTTTCTTGGAAACATCGAGGCAAGTTACTCGTGTCATTGTAGACCAATCGCGACCAAACCATCAATCAATCAATCAATATGAGGCTTATATCGCGCGTACTCCGTGGGTACAGTTCTAAGCGCAGGGATTTTTTTTATTTTTTTTTCATTTTTTTTATTTTTATGCAATTTATATTGCGCACATATTCAAGGCGCAGGGATTTATTTATGCCGTGTGAGATGGAATTTTTTTTACACAATACATCACGCATTCACATCGGCCAGCAGATCACAGACATTTTGGCGCATATCCTACTTGTCACGGCCTATTATTCCAAGTTACACGGGTATGTTGGTGGACATTTTTATCTATGCCTATACAATTTTGCCAGGAAAGACCCTTTTGTCAATCGTGGGATCTTTAACGTGCACACCCCAATGTAGTGTACACCATGAGTCTTTACACGTGTTCTCTCCATCTGTGCACGGAGAGACGCAATCACATCGGCAATGCCGATTGTCAGCTCCGATGTGCGTACTTTCGAATGAAAAGAGCGTCTTTTTGAGCAGAAAGTGCAGAAAACACAGATCGGAGCTAATTCTCACTTGGATGACAATCGTTCGCATGATTTCACTGACACAGATCACCGACCACGTGCAGAGACAAGCTGCTCGCTGGTGATTGGCTAACAATATCAAATATAGCTTGCCTCAGTGTTCCAAAGGAAAAGGAGGGAAAAACAAGGACAAGTAACTTACCAAAACCCATCAATACGTGGCTCAGTTATTTCCCAACAGCGTCTGTTATGGAAAATGGTATGTCCATTTCGGCAAATGGTGACGAAGAAAATAAATTCCTGCAACATCCACACTGAAAGTCCACCAAGAAGGTAACATTCAGACGGTACTACCTATCTGTGCATGAGTGGGTTCGGCTGACGAAACTGTCCTTGTGAATATCTGTGATACGCACATCCCAGATTTGGTCATTTCCGGATAACGGCGTCTGCCTTCAAAACTAGTGTTGATAGATATCAGAGATTAGGGAAATAAAGTATTCGAGGGATACACTAAAACAGCAAAACTAAAGGACATATCGATTTGTCATTCTAGTCTACTGTAGAATGGATTAGATGTTTCGGTTAGGTTAGAATGACCACTACATGTATATAGTTATTGTGTCTTATTCCCCCCTCTGCTTCTTTACCTCTGTAAACTTGTAGAGCTAGTTATTTTTCGATAATGACCCAGCAACCAAACAAATAACGAGCCAGCAACAGCCTGAATCCTCGATAGTGCAATGGGTTGAGAAGCTGTTCTGTTTTGGTACTACTTTTGCGACTGAAAAGTTCCGAACGCTCTATACGTACGAAGTATACATCTCTGGAGCAAACAATACAAACATACCGCATTTAAATTAACAACTACAGGCCTGAACACATGAATCTCCATATAAAATCCATGAGTGTTGTTGTTTTCTGAATCTAGATCTGCCGTGCACAAACCGTTCATCACAAGCAAATTCCCAAGGCAAGTAACTCATACTCTAGCCGACAAGAGTAGTTCCCCTTCTTTTAACGCAGTTTCTTCGACAACACTGACTGCAATCCGACGGTCAGTTTTCAACAATATTTCATTTTATAAACAGATCACACGCAACCAAATGCACACATCTCATCAATTTAAACAACATAAAGCGGTTTCATACACTATTTTCCCCAGAAAACTGAACTTCATACAGTAATTAACGTTGGAACACGGGTGCAAAAGTTCGTCTGCTAGTCTCATTTGACAAAGAACATTATCCTGAGCGATACTAAAACATAAACAGAACACACAATATCTGCCTTTACCGCCACAGCAGAATACCAGCTTATCTGTGTACTTGATTTTAGTCTAAAACAGGGAAACTGACAAGAAGTGTTAAAAGAATGGAATGATTTGCACGGAACTATACAACCGCGCATTAATCGATCGCCTGCGCAGGTTGACTGGTTGAGTGATTCGGATTCGATCAACCTTTCGCACAAAAACTCCTGTTTTCTTTGAATAACTGAAGAAAGGGGGAATAAAGAGGTTACACACCTCGTCTCAGTGATTATTAAAAATAATGGTCTCAGTTCGCGGTCATGAAAAAGCTCGCTGAAGCTCGCATTTTTCATGATCCGCTAACTTCGACCATTATTTTTAATAATCACTGAGACTCGGCATGTAACCTCTACCTAACCATTGGGTATAAATTCCTTCATAATTGCATTTTGGAGATAATGTTCCATTCAAAATTACCTAAGTGTCACTAAATGTCTCTCTCTCTCTCTCTCTCTCTCTCTCTCTCTCTCTCTCTCTCTCTCTCTCTCTCTCTCTCTCTCTCTCTCTCTCTCTCTCTCTCTCTATCCTTCCCCTACGTGTCTGAATTTCTGCATGCGTGGGCGAGTGAGTTCTGTTGCATAAGTATAAGGACGCAGTGTGCATTAAAAGGGTTCGCAGGCGCTACCTTATGGGACTGCCTGGGGTAATGAACCCATGTGCACTGGGACCATAATATGCCATTCTAGGTGGTCATATCAATGAAACCCTAACATCATCTCTGCTGAAATGTTAGCGAGTCGGGCCTATACACATACACACACGCATGCACGCACGTTTGCACGATAACAAACACACACACACACACATACACACACACACACACACACATACACACACAGATCCACACACACACACACACACATACACAGATCCACACACACACACACACACACACACACACAGACAGACACACACACACACACACACACACACACAAACACACACACACTCAAAGAGGTAAAGAGAGGACGAATCCCACATACATACAGAAAAAAGACAGGCGTATAGACAGACAGATATTTCATATTCCTAAATGGAAACAGCTGCAGTAGTTATGGTACACTGTGCTAATAAACAATTGCACGAACAAATCCACTTACGTATTACACGTTGAGTGTGAAAAAAACGTTTCAACAAACTATTTCGACCGAAACACATATTGGAAACAAACAAACAAAAAATAAATAAAGAACGAATACATTCTATCCGCCAAACCCAGACGCCCAAGAGAGTCTTGATTTCCCCTGTAACCCCAAATCACTTTTCCTCATCGTCAAGGAACGCTTACTCTTCCCACAGTTCTGGAAGGGACGTAACTCCCAAGGCACAGCGGATGCAGACAAAAATGGCAGAAAGGTGATGCGGGAAAAGATATGTCCAGCCGAGTGAGGCGCACCTTGTCTGTTACCAGTCACCAACGTTATCGGTGCTACAAATCTACAGACGGCCCGTAGGGAGTTGAGTTAACACGTCGATATATATATATATATATCTCTCGTCTACTACCATCCATCAATGAGTCGCAGAACCATTGTTTAGGGTGCAGAAAAGAGATGTGTCACACAAGGTGTGTTGCACCATAGCCGGCCAGCCCCTTAATTGTTCTATCAAACATAGGCACGGGACTTGGGCAAGTTCAAGTTCGATTTGTCTTTGGATTGTCAGCTGAAAGGTTGCAAATGCAGAATGCAAAGTATAGGGAACTGTCCATGGGATTTTGCCACAGAGGCAGTACCCTAATTAACTCTCAGACCAAACACAGTCACAGGACTGGGGTAAGTTTGACGTCGATTTGTCGTTTGATTGTCAGATGGCCAGTTCAAAATTAATGAAGTTTACAACACATGTGTTGTGCAAGGTGTTTCTGTGCAACAGAGGCAGCAGTCTAATTTGTCAGATCACACACGGTCCCAGGACTCAGTGCAATTTCATTTTCTATTTCTCGCTGGATTGACAGCAAAGTTGAAAAGGCAAGCTCGAGACGGTAAGCGATTTGTTGCACACGATATTTTGAACCAGAATCAGCGCCTTATAAGTTTTAAGACCAAACAGTCACGAGTTTCGGACAAGATCGATATTGATTTGTTGCTGAAAGGTTAAAAAGCCAAGTTGGCGAAGGTTGAAAAGTCAAGACTGGGCTGGGTGATTGGGTTGTGAAATGATTGGGTTTTCCCCGTTTCATTGTGTCACTAGACCCTTGAGAGTTCTGTTAAGGAATATGCAATACGTGGAGCATTGATTTGGGTGGTTGAAAAATTGAGCCTGTAGAATCAGACGACAGTGGTGTGTGCAGATGTAGAGGGATTTTGGTTGAAAGAGATGTCGTCTGTCTATATAAGAAGTGTGTATGATCATCAGTGGTCCCTGATTCGAAGCTTATGTTTCTACAATACGATGGTCGCATTGTGATATTTAATCTTTACACCACAGTCTTGATATGTGTACTAAGTTTGGTCAAAAGTGACCCAATTCTGATCTTTCCCGTTTGCTTGTATGTGTCTGGTTATTTTCCTTAGAAAATGCCAAACACAGTTCAGAGACATCCTGCTTGCTGCCGCGCGGGCAGAGAAAATGTTCCTTCTTTATTTTCACCGCGCTGGCAGCAAAACCCCTCACGCGGAGGTGTTTTCAGACAGGCCAGACACAGGTTGTCCCGGAGGTGAGCATGCTAAATATGAAATTGCGATGGCCATTCCTTATCGCGGATGAACATCGCTTGTCATATTCTTAGTGTCCGAGCTCTCACTGGCTGGTGTCCAATTCTTAGAGCAGTTGTGTTGCTTGGTTATCTGATCTTAACCTTCATTAGCAGATGCATGACAAGATTATTGTGTTTGTTATGGTACTTTGTCTGTCGTGTTCTTCTTCGTTTTCTTCTTTTTTTTAAGTGCTATTTTTTCTTGTGTAGCAAAACGTACATTCGTGCGTTCAAGAATTGTAAAAGATAATATCCCTTTTGAATAATGTGTTCTAAAAAATATGATAATTATGTCAATGTGGGGATGAAATGCTTGTGAAGTGTACGGCACGTGCACCGTGTGGCTACCATCTCTTTTTTTCTAATGAAATGCGATGGGACAATGTAATCAAAATAGTAGTGCGTAATAACTTGTCAGTGTTGTATTAAGATTACTTCGTCGCAATCAGCTGTGTCATTTGTTCAGACGTGAAAAAGTATGTTATGTTAACGTTATGTTGACAATGAAAGTCAGCTACTGTAAATAGAGTCAATAATATGATTTGATTGTTTATACAACTATGTACTGTTGACGTGTGTTGTTGATGTAAAATGCATATACTTTGCTTGTTAATACACCTATATACTTTTGACATGTGCTGTTGATTCGAAATGTTACATTACCGCATGTGAACTCATTTTTGCTGTCTAACTTGCCTGTATAACCGAGATACATACCTTCCTTCCCTTGTAAATCATCGTGTAAACAACGACAGAACTGTCGAAGCTTTTGTGTAGGATATATTAAGAGAGCAGCTTTTTTCCATTACGCATGACAACAGTGCATTCTTCCTGCTTCTTGTAAACTCTTGTGTAAACAACGACAGAACTGTCGAAGCTTTTGCGTAGGAAGAGAGCAACTTGTTTGCCATCACGCATGCAGAAAGTACATTCTTCCTCCTTCGTATGTACAGCATCAAATTTGGATGAAGTAATTTCGCATGTTTTACTAGTCTCAATTAGGAAATGTTGTCCCTTGGCTTGACTTCGCGAACGACGATTATGAAGGCGGCTCTCGTCTGATGCAAGCACCAGACCTGGGAACCCATACGATTTCGTCATAATGTGTAAGCATGATTGTCTAGAATACGAGCAGTACGGTTAGTGGACAAAATACGACGAGAAACATTCCTAGACTACTTTTCTTCACAAGCGCACCGCAAAGTCAATCCTGTATGTTGACACATGATTACAATTTAAATAACGGTGCGACGAACGCGTGTGAAACATGTTTGAATCATGGATGTTCAAAATGCTGTGTGGAGTACGCTCCTTTTTTCTGGGAATACTCCAAGTTTGCTTGAAGATACTCCAAGTGCAAAACAGATGGTCTTAGCTTAGCACGTTGGTGGCATTCTGATAAGCATCGCTCCACGGCTATTGCCAGTTGTCTCTCTGACCGGACGCTACAGTCCTACGCGAATCTATCAAAACACAAATACAGAGTTATCTCCCATATGTTTTATCGCGAGCACTGATCTAAATTTGAGATCAGTGTTCGCGAGACGAAAATGATTGCAGATTGGCCGACTTCGACAGTGATCTCCGATCTGTTCTTCACAGTTATATTAAAGACATCGTTCTAAGGTCAAAACAAGTCGAAATTTTGAGACTGCTGCCGGAAGGAGACCGTAATATATGGTTTCATCACTGTCAACTGGTTACAGAAAAAAGTGTCTGCTCCAGTGAGCGCCGAAACCAAACGGTTGATTATCACGTGACAATTTTGCCATATTTAGAGTTGTTTGCACAGTAAATACAGCCGCGAAAAATAGCTCGCTTGAAACTGTCTTATATATCAATTCCTTTGTAATTTAAAAATTACAAAACACCATGAAAAATCATTATCGACGATCGCGAATCTGCTTATATCAATAATACATTACAACAAGTCGCGTAAGGCGAAATTACTACATTTAGTCAAGCTGTGGAACTCACAGAATGAAACTGAACGTAGTCCGTCCGCCGCTAGTGCAAAAGGCAGTGAAAGTGACGAGCCTGTTTGGCGCGGTAGCGGTTGCGCTGTGCTTCATAGCACGCTTTACTGTACCTCTCTTCGTTTTAACTTTCTGAGCGTGTTTTTAATCCAAATATATCATATATATATGTTTTTGGAATCAGGAACTGACAAGGAATAAGATGAAATTGTTTTTAAATCGATTTCGGAAATTTAATTTTGATCATAATTTTTATATTTTTAATTTTCAGAGCTTGTTTTTAATCCGAATATAACATATTTATATGTTTTTGGAATCAGAAAATGATGGAGCATAAGATGAACGTAAATTTGGATCGTTTTATAAAAAAATAATTTTAATTACAATTTTCAGATTTGTAATGACCAAAGTCATTAATTAATTTTTAAGCCACCAAGCTGAAATGCAATACCGAAGTCCGGCCTTTTACAAAGATTGCTTGGCCAAAATGTCAATCAATTTGATTGAACAATGAGGGTGTGACAGTGCCGCCTCAACTTTTACAAAAAGCCAGATATGACGTCATAAAAGACATTTATTGAAAAAATGAAAAAAACCGTCCGGGGATATCATTCCCAGGAACTCTCATGTAAAATTTCATAAAGATCGGTCCAGTAGTTTAGTCTGAATCGCTCTACACACACACGCGCACAGACAGACAGACAGACAGACAGACAGACAGACAGACAGACAGACAGACAGACAGACACACACACACACACACACACACACACACA